>NC_047575.1:28125920-28426277 GCF_011004845.1 Esox lucius
ATACCTGGATGAACCTAAATTGCCTACTATTAAACCAAGAGATTGTCTTTGGCACAAAAAATAAAAGAACTAGTATTAGTAAAGAGCTGGATTCTTGGGACCTAAAAAACAGGGACCAGGTGCGAAATGTTAGTGTTCTGATAGACTCAGACCTCATATTTAACAATCCTATCAAAGCGGTCACCAAAACAGCATTCTGTCATCTTACAAATATAGCCAGAATCAAGGGCTTGGTTTCCCAAAAAGACCAAGAGAAAGTCATCCATGCTTTTATCGCTAGTAGGGTTGACTAATGTAATGGCCTCTTAACTGGACTCCCCAAAAAGACTGTAAAACAGCTGCAGCTCATTCAGAATACTGTTGCTAGAATGTTAGCCGAGAGCACATCACTCCAGTTCTTAAATCTTTGGCTTCCAGTCAGTTAGAGAAAACATTTAAAAGTGGTGCTTTTAGTTTATAAATCACTGAGTGGTTTAGGCCCTGAATATATTTCTAATATGTTTGAAGAATATAAACCAAGCAGTACTCTTAGATCCATGAACACAGGTTAGCTAGTAGAACCCAGAGTCCAAACTAAACATGGTCAAGCTGCGTTTAGCAGTTATGCTGCACACAACTGGAATAAACTACCAGAAGATCCACAAATGTATACATTTTTTAATCCAGGTTAAAAACACTACTTTTCACATGCCATGTAAAATGAACCGCGCTGTTTAGCCTTACAGCTTTTATAGCTTCCTGTGTTTTTATCCCATTTTTATTTTATTTCTGTTTTCTTATGTTTTGTTTTCATTTGAGTATTTGTTTTTATGCTATTGTATTTTTTCTTTTGTAAAGCACATTGAATTGTGTCTGTATGAATTGTGCTTGCTTAAGTGTGTAGGCTGGTCCTACTAATGACTAAGTCATTCATAACTCTAACCTTTTTTGAAGTTTTAACTTTTGTATACCAGTAGAAATCAACAGTTTTATGTGATCCAGTGCTCCATTTTTGTTTTCAGGTAACACATTTAAGCTGCTGAGATATACCATATCGGTGGACAGATTATGAATCCAGCAATCAAATATGTTAGGCTTTATCATCACCAACCAGTGGCATTCAATAGCATTTGTAAATTTTGCCAGCACTGGGATAATTTAAAACAACTCAGTTTTGTAAGTTATTTTTTTCCACAACTTCCACTTGTCTTGGTCTATAACATCTGTAGAGGGCCATTACTGATTAGGCATCCTTGAAAAATAAATGTTTTTTTCCTTTCTCTAGATAGACCTATGTTTCTATTATACATATTTAATTGTGTTCATTTAATATAGACATTGTTTCTGGAACAATGATTGACAATAGATAGTTTACGTACACTTTTTCAAAATCAATCTTCCTTCAGTATAAGTGGTGAAACAACATTTCACATGAGGAATATTTTTTGAAGAGTATCAACAAACAAAATGCAGGACAAGAAATGTTATCCCATTTCAAGCACAGTAGTAGTGACAGTTTGATCAAATTACAACAGCATCTGATGTTCTGGCACAGTTAACTGAACAAAGCTGCTTGCAGGGACAACTAAATCTTCTGAATGTTACTCTGATATGAATACCTATCAACTAAGGAAATATTGTTCTCCAATTATGTATATTAATAGGCTTCCCACATTATGCCCACATTCATAATAATCAGGGACAAGTGGTATGACTATGTAAAAATATTTGATTGTAATCCATGTTTATTAACTGCATTTCTTCCCCTTTTTACAATAGAATTTGCTGAACTATTATTGATTACTTTTAATGGAGATAAAAAAAAAAAAATCTTCATTGGCCGACAATTAAATTGCGCTAGATGCCTCAGTGCACCAAAGCCCACAAGCATGCCAGACAAACAGCCAAACATGGTCCTTAAGGCGGCCAAATATAAATGCTGAACAGTATAATTGTGCCTTTTGCATAGATTTTGTGTCCTATTCTAATAGTTTTTTATGTATGTAAATATATTGCTTGTGTGTGGATTTACTGTTGTGTGGTTTGATAGGCTTCTCTTCAACTGCTCATTGTGTCCATTGTCCCTTCAGGCCCGGCCTTGAAACCAGAGGATGTAATTCATCGCTACATGGAGGAAGTGCATACCTCCACTCAAGACGAGGTATGCATGTCAATACCTTCCTCCTCCCTCATCTTATTGTGGGTCTATGGAGACATTGCCTCTAGATGCTAATCTTGGGTCAGTTTTTACATTTTCCCCACTGATGAATTAGGTTAGGATCAGAGGAGGGGAATCCAATCCTAAATCTGTACTTATTATCAACCTGTCCCAGCTCTTTTAATATGTGTTTATTTTAGTAAGGCATTTTTTTTGGTTGTGTAGAATTTGTTCTGCAGCAACATATAAACTGTAGCAAAATTACATAGCAATCACAGCTAGTTTTGTTCCGTGCAAGAAAGTGTGTGATTTTAATAGCCACAAGTTGTAAAGTGATTGGGCCTCACATTTTTTTAATAATAATTTTGTAATATTTTTGGAATCTATTTCACACTGGTCTGTAATGCAAATAGAATGCAAGGTTGAATTATTATTCTTTTTAATATTGCAGATAGGTTGTACCAAAAATAAACACTAACATAATGGGAATCAGTATTTTTGGGGGGGGTTTGTCAACCTTCCTCAGAATTGGCAATATTTGTTTTATATACATACCGTGGCTGTCAAAAGTATTCACCCCCTTTGGACTTCACATTTTGTTCTGAGTTTTTGAAACTGATGAACACAACAGTCCATTATTTCAAAGTAAAAAATAAAATCTGCAAATTGTTATAAATGAACTACAAATATAAAACAGAAAAAGTTTTAATTGATTACTATAACACATTACAATGACACTAAATGAACTGTGGTGCACATTCTTTAGCTGTCAGGTAATTAGTTACATGGAGTTAAGGTGTTTCACGTGATTTCAGGTTAAATTCATTGCCAATCAGGGGTAGGATATAAAATGTTTCTCTCTCTCAGGGCCTAGAATGCCTGTGAAGATTGAGAGTACACAGCCCTCATGCATTTATTATAATTTTCACCCGACACAGCCAGAAGAGCAGCCTGAAGAGGACTGGCCACCCCTTAGTCTAGTTCCTCTTTAGGTTTCTTCCTAATTTCCAACTTATTAGGGAGTATTTCCTAGCCACTACGTATCAACCCAGTTGATACTTGCTTTTTGGGTTTTATCTGGAAATGCCCTTTGTGACAAGCAGTTTATACATAAAAAGGGCTTTATGAAATACATTTGATTTTAATTGAGGTTAACATGGATGCAGCAAAATACAGAGAGAACCTGCTGAAGTCTGCAAGAGCCCTGGGACTTGAGTGAAGATTAATCTTCCAAAAAGACAGTGGCCCCAAACATAGAGCCAAAGCCACACTAGTGGCTCAAAAATAGTAAGGTCAATATTCTGGTGTCAAAGCCCAGATTTTAATCAAGTTGACAATATGTGCAGGTATTTGAAAATTGCTGTGCACAAAAGGTCCCCATCCAACTAGATGGAGCTTGAGCAATTATGCAAATAACAATGGGCAAAAATTGCTGTCCAGATGTGGCTAGTTGAGACTAATCTAAATAGACTCTTGGCTTTAATTGCTGTCAATTAAATTTCTATTTGTAATTAAATTAGAGCAATTAGTAGATTTTATTTTTCACTTTCATTTTTTTGTTGATGAGTGGCAAGAACTCCCAAATAAATCTATTTGGATTTCATGTAACAAAATAAAATGTTGAAAAGTCCATGGCTGGTGAATACTTTTGTGAGCCACTGAATATTGTCATCCATATTGTATCTAAATAATTTTAGGAGTGTATTGTGATATAATTCTTTGGTCGTTTCAACCACCCCTACAGTATGGTCAAAAATGCTTTGTTACAGCAGCATGTTTATATTCTGGTCATAGCTCAAGGCTGACAGCCTCATATGAGACTGTTTGGAACTTGGGATGTAGTTTTACTGTATTATGAAATGTTCAGCAAATCACAGGACACCGCCATGTCTCAATCTCAGTGAGAGAAAGTGAACTAGCCTGCTTGTGATCGTTGTAGTAGATGGGATTTAGAATACAGGTAATAGGTAAACACTATTTATAAAAAAAATTATCATGTTGATCATATTAATAGGGAAAGACCTATAGAACTTTGGGCCCAGTTTATGTAAAAACTATTCTCTAAGATACAGTGGGGAGAACAAGTAACTGTTCATCTCACTTGTGCATACATTATAATTAATACCTGAAAATTTTCTGTAAATCTGTGAATTTTCCACAGCACATTTTGATTTGCCATATGTAATATATTTGCATTAATTGCACACTTATTCATTCCACTTGTATATACAGGGGGGAGAACAAGTATTTGATACACTGCCGATTTTGCAGGTTTTCCCACTTACAAAGCATATAGAAGTCTGTCATTTTTATCATAGGTACACTTCAACTGTGAGTGACGGAATCTAAAGAACGAAAATCACATTGTATGATTTTTAAGTAATTAATTGGCATTTTATTGCATGACATAAGTATTTGATACATCAGAAAAGCAGAACTTAATATTTGGTACAGAAACCTTTGTTTGCAATTACAGAGATCATACGTTTCCTGTAGTTCTTGACCAGGTTTTCACACACTGCAGCAGGGATTTTGTCCCACTCCTCCATACAGCCCTTTTTCAGATCCTTCAGGTTTCGGGGCTGTCGCTGGGCAATACAGACTTTCAGCTCCCTCCAAAGATTTTCTATTGGGTTCGGGTCTGGAGACTGGCTAGGCCACTCCAGGACCTTGAGATGCTTCTTACGGAGCCACTCCTTAGTTGCCCTGGCTGTGTGTTTCGGGTCGTTGTCATGCTGGAAGACCCTGCCACGACCCATCTTCAATGCTCTTACTGAGGGAAGGAGGTTGTTGGGCAAGATCTCGCGATACATGGCCCCATCCATCCTCCACTCAATACGGTGTTCTTGGGGTTATACTCATCCTTCTTCTTCCTCCAAACACGGCGAGTGGAGTTTAGACCAAAAAGCTCTATTTTTGTCTCATCAGACCACATGACCTTCTCCCATTCCTCCTCTGGATCATCCAGATGGTCATTGGAAAATTTCAGACAGGCCTGGACATGCGCTGGCTTGAGCAGGGGGCCCTTGCGTGCGCTACAGGATTTTAATCCATGACGGCGTAGTGTATTACTTATGGTTTTCTTTGAGACTGTGGTCCCAGCTCTCTTCGGGTCATTGACCATGTCCTGCCATGTAGTTCTGGGCTGATCCCTCACCTTCCTCATGATCATTGATGCCCCACGAGGTGAGATCTTGCATGGAAACTAAAAAAAAAAAAATACAACAATGGAAACTATTCCATTATGCATTGCTTAATTGCATTGCAAAAAAGATTGATCTGGACTGGTAGGCAGGCCAAGACTATATGTTTAGCATTTTAGCAGACTATCAAATGTAACCATTGTACTGTTAGTCATTTATTTAATATGCTTCCTATTGAAGGTGTTGAAAATCACTGCTTAAAATAGCACACTAAGTAGATTGAGGTGCACTTGTTTTTGCTCAAGATCACTCTTGTTTTTTTAATAACCACATTCACTTCTGTAGTGTACTGCTTGATTGATTCGTCACTCACAGAAGAAGCATGTTGGTGCTTGCTTAAATAACCATAAGCTTACATAGGAATAGCAGTTATTTTCTGAATGTAGTCTTAGCGAGCAAACTTTCTGATCAGGAGCAGTTCCATATATTGGATTTCCCCAAGCGTGGGCCATTTCCATGAATTTGATATCAGAAATACAATAAAAAATGTAATTGTATACAAGGCAGTGTTGAGGGACAGCAATTGATGCTACAAGCTAAGGCCTCATTGACAGAGGCCAATCCAGTTCATCAGTATATGCAATATTGGGATTGTTGAACTACTTTAGAATGAAACATCATGAGCAATTAGCCTACTGAAGTCTTTAAAAGATAATGAAAGCATCATGACTGGTTGTGTACTTTTTTGTTAAAAGGCAGATCTTTTATCCCTATAATAAATGTTATACACATGCACTTGTTCCCAGACATGCACAGGAGGTCTGTTCTGGAAGGAAATTACATCTACTTGCTTGAATCCATGATATTTCTTGAATATATCCTCCCTATGATTTCAGGACTGCATCATTTGTATGGACCGTCTATCATGTCCATCAGATTATGACGTGGCATCTGAGGGAGCCCAATCCATCCCTCCCAGTGCTGTGGGCAAGTTCACAAAGTGTGGACATACCCTGCACATGCTCTGCATGCTGGCCATGTACAACAACGGAACCAAGGTCGGTGCCACAAAGATCCTGAAAATTATATCAAATGTAATGTGGAGCCTTGGTGACGCCCACACATTTAATACATTTTATACACCTTTTGAACCAAGACTAAAACCTGCCACTTGTAGCATGCCACCAATACTGTATATCTCTTACAACAAATGATGTACCTACAGTATATTTCCTGCATTCAGCCTTTTCATGATTGCAGTGACATTTATTAGGTTCATTTAATGTAAAATATGGGGCCCTGGTTGCTTTAGATAACAGATGCAGTCACTTGCTATATTGCCATATATGATAAAGTGGAGAACCCCGATTGAGATATTACTTTTGGCCAATGTGAGTAGTTTTCTCGCAAGAGGGGGTGAATACTTGTGCAAATGAATAATTTAAACTATATAATAGTTTTATATTTGCAATTAATTTAAAACAATTTGAGGATTTAATTTTTCACAACATGACTTTATGGACTTTTTGTGTTGATCAGTGTCAAACCCCTGATAAAATTCATTTTGATTTCATATTGTAACACAGTGAAATCTAGAAAAGTCCAAGGGAGATGAATACTTCGGAGAGCTACTGTATCTACCCCAAATTACCTAGCCTCGTCATGGAAATGCTTAGCATCGCTCATCTCCACTGAAATTGTTTAGTAGGCTACTTGAAAAATTCTCCCTTGCGCAAGTATCTGTTGAGCTTATTGACACAAAATAGCCAGTTGAAACAATTGCAAGTTCACTATGCTGAGCTAAAACCAGACCGGGGCAGATGTATGGTGAAGATCGATGAATGAATATTGAGAGAACCTGATCGGAACTAACTATATCAGATTTGGTCGTATCACCGCGATCTGAGATCTGTGGCCATCTTGCGCACCTACATTATCTCGAGTTTGTTACTCTTAAAGCAACAAACTACTATCAAATGTAGCCTTTTATGAATATGTCAAAGTTAATATTTCATTTTTAAGGCCCAGCTTTGTGGACACTGATTAAGCATACTCAAGCTCAGTGGGGTAAAAATCAAGCTTTATCTTATCATATTTGTTAACCTGATTACAAACACATGTGCCTCGGTCTGTTCTTCATTCCAGGATGGAAGCCTCCAGTGCCCTTCATGCAAGACAATCTATGGGGAGAAGACAGGGACCCAGCCCAAGGGCAAGATGGAGATCTATAGTATTTCCCAGTCCCTCCCTGGCCACCCTGACTGTGGAACTATCCAGATCATTTACAGCATCCCCCCTGGAATACAGGTAGACGCACCCACACCATTTTCATTTGCTCTTGCTGACTTGTGGAAGGAGGGTACTTTTTTTAACAGTTTCTGTTTATAGGGAAATGGGTACCGATGGCACCTTGACACCGCAAGGCTGCTAATGTTGAGCTAGTACTATATGAATTCCATGTGCTGTCCACCTGTGAGAGCCTAGACTACCAAATGTCAGTATTGCAGGGGAAATGTGGGTGCAAGCTTTTGTTCCAGCGAATCGGTAAACAAGAACTAGGCTTCTTTCAGGGTTCTTTCACTCACTCATATCCTTGTTCTCTCTTTACAGGGTCCAGAACACCCTAACCCAGGCCAGCCATACACCTGTAGAGGCTTCCCTCGGTTCTGCTTCCTCCCAGACAACGACAAGGGCAGAAAGGTAAGCGGCCAACTATATCTTTTTTGCAGATGGGACAATACACTATGCAAATAAATGAAAACACATTGACTAATGCATATGACATGAAACCCCCTAAAAAGTTACTCCTTTCTATCCACTTTTTATTTGGTCCCTGACAGCTCTCCTATCGTCTTGCTTGTTTGTACTAAAAAAAGTCTAGGAAGTCAATGGAAGTTTCTGAAGAGAAGGTTGAGATTTCGCAAATTTTATGAACTGCAATCTTCATTAAGATTTCGAAGTTGTGACCAAATGTCCCATTCCTTTTTAAGTAACCATTTTCCTCACATGAAGTCACATGAACCAGTAGAAGATACACTGCCTGGAGTGGGGCGAGGTGTACAAATGAAGGCACATTTAGATTTTTGTCATTTCACAGTTGCTGTTTTCTTGGTCCTAAGATTCCTAAGTGTGTTTAGAAGTGAGATATTGTTGATGTTGAATGCATGGTGGAGCTGCTTATTTAGTGCAATGTTAGTGCCACCAATCCGGTGGCCTAATTCTGTATGTGGAATTTGTTAATAGCAGCGCCTGATAAAAGCATTGCTTGTACAATGCAACGAGTGTCAGAGTTCGCAACTATATTTGGTTGCAATTTAAACTTTTGAGGAAAACGAATTTCTTATCAGGTTTCATTGATTTTAATTGTGGTGTTGCCTGAACTTAAAGCCATCTGCTATAATATTTTCAGTGATTATTTATGGTCCTTTTTTCCCGTTTCTTTGTCATATATGTTGAACCCACCCTGACATTATTGATACATTCTGAAAAGATAACTTTTATATATGATATATATATGATTAAATGGTGGGATATGTACATGCATACACCATCCATCCATCCATCTTCTTCCGCTTATCCGGGGCCGGGTCGCGGGGGCAGCAGTCTAAGCAGGGATGCCCAGACTTCCCTCTCCCCAGACACTTCCTCTAGCTCTTCCGGGGGGACACCGAGGCGTTCCCAGGCCAGCCGGGAGACATAGTCCCTCCAGCGTGTCCTAGGTCTTCCCCGGGGTCTCCTCCCGGTGGGACGGGACCGGAACACCTTCCCAGGAAGGCGTTCCGGAGGCATCCGAAAAAGATGCCCAAGCCACCTCAGCTGACCCCTCTCGATGTGGAGGAGCAGTGGCTCTACTCTGAGCTCCTCCCGGGTGACCGAGCTTCTCACCCTATCTCTAAGGGATCGCCCAGCCACCCTGCGGAGAAAACTCATTTCGGCCGCCTGTATCCGGGATCTTGTCCTTTCGGTCATGACCCAAAGCTCATGACCATAGGTGAGAGTAGGAACGTAGATTGACTGGTAAATCGAGAGCTTCGCCTTGCGGCTCAGCTCTTTCTTCACCACGACAGACCGATACATCGACTGCATTACTGCAGAAGCTGCACCGATCCGTCTGTCAATCTCCCGTTCCATCCTTCCCTCACTCGTGAACAAGACCCCTAGATACTTAAACTCCTCCACTTGAGGCAGGCACTCTCCACCAACCAGAAGTGGGCAAGCCACCCTTTTCCGACTGAGGACCATGGCCTCGGATTTGGAGGTACTGATTTTCATCCCCACCGCTTCACACTCGGCTGCAAACCGTCCCAGTGCATGCTGAAGGTCCTGGTTAGAAGGGGCCAACACGACAACATCATCTGCAAAGAGCAGAGACGAAATCGTGTGGTCCCCAAACCTGACACCCTCCGGCCCCTGGCTGCGCCTAGAAATTCTGTCCATAAAAATTACAAACAGAACCGGTGACAAAGGGCAGCCCTGCCGGAGTCCAACATGCACTGGGAACAAGTCTGACTTACTGCCGGCAATGCGGACCAAGCTCCTGCTTCGGTTGTATAGGGACCTGACAGCCCTTAGCAAAGGACCCAGGACCCCATATTCCCCAAGCACCCTCCACAAGATGCCGCGAGGGACACAGTCGAATGCCTTCTCCAAATCCACAAAACACATGTGGATTGGTTGGGCAAACTCCCATGAACCCTCCAACACCCCGTAGAGGGTATAGAGCTGGTCCAGTGTTCCACGGCCCGGACGAAAACCACACTGTTCCTCCTGAATCCGAGGTTCTACTATCGGCCGTATTCTCCTCTCCAGAACCCTGGCATAGACTTTCCCGGGCAGGCTGAGAAGTGTGATCCCCCTATAGTTGGAACACACCCTCCGGTCCCCCTTCTTAAAAAGAGGGACCACCACCCCGGTCTGCCATCCCAGAGGCACTGTCCCCGACCGCCACGCGATGTTGCACAGGCGTGTCAACCAAGACAGCCCCACAACATCCAGAGACTTGAGGTACTCAGGGCGGATCTCATCCACCCCCGGTGCCTTGCCACCGAGGAGTTTCTTGACCACCTCTGTGACTTCAGCCTGGGTGATGGACGAGCCCACCTCTGAGCCCTCATCCTCTGCTTCCTCAATGGAAGACATGTCAGCGGGATTGAGGAGATCCTCGAAGTACTCCTTCCACCGCCCGACGACATCCTCAGTTGAGGTCAACAGCTGTCCACCTCTACTGTAAACAGCGTTGGTAGGGCACTGTTTCCCTCTCCTGAGGCGCCGGATGGTTTGCCAGAATCTCTTCGAGGCCAGCCGATAGTCCTTCTCCATGGCCTCACCGAACTCCTCCCAGGCCCGAGTTTTTGCCTCCACAACCACCCGGGCTGCAGCCCGCTTGGCCTGTCGGTACCCGTCAGCTGCCTCAGGAGTCCCACAAGCCAACCAGGCCTGATAGGACTCCTTCTTCAGCTTGACGGCATCCCTTACTTCCGGTGTCCACCACCGGGTTCGGGGATTGCCGCCTCGACAGGCACCGGAGACCTTACGGCCACAGCTCCGAGCGGCCGCTTCGACAATGGCGGTGGAGAACATGGTCCACTCGGACTCAATATCTCCAACCTCCCTCGGGATCCAGTCGAAGCTCTGCCGGAGGTGGGAGTTAAAGATCTCTCTGACAGGAGACTCGGCCAGACGTTCCCAGCAGACCCTTACAGTACGCTTGGGCCTGCCGAGTCTGTCCAGCTTCCTCCCCCGCCATCGGATCCAACTCACCACCAGGTGGTGATCAGTTGACAGCTCCGCCCCTCTCTTCACCCGAGTGTCCAAGACATACGGCCGCAGGTCAGATGAGACGACAACAAAGTCGATCATCGACCTGCGGCCTAGGGTGTCCTGGTGCCACGTGCACTGATGGACACCCTTATGTTTGAACATGGTGTTCGTTATGGACAAACTGTGACTAGCACAGAAGTCCAATAACTGAACACCACTCGGGTTCAGATCAGGGGGGCCGTTCCTCCCAATCACGCCCCTCCAGGTGTCACTGTCGTTGCCCACGTGGGCGTTGAAGTCCCCCAGTAGAACAATAGAGTCCCCAGTCGGAGCACTTTCCAGCACCCCTCCCAGAGACTCCAAGAAGGTCGGGTACTCTGCACTGCCGTTCGGCCCGTAGGCACAAACAACAGTGAGAGACCTATCCCCGACCCGTAGGCGCAGGGAAACGACCCTCTCGTTCACCGGGGTAAACTCCAACACATGGCGGCAGAGCTGGGGAGCTATGAGCAAACCCACACCAGCCCGCCGCCTCTCACCATGGGCAACTCCAGAGTGGTGAAGAGTCCATCCTCTCTCAAGGAGTGTGGTTCCAGAGCCCAAGCCGTGCGTAGAGGTGATCCCGACTACCTCTAATCGGAACCTCTCAACCTCACGCACTAACTCAGGCTCCTTCCCCGCCAGCGAGGTGACATTCCACGTCCCTAGAGCCAGTTTCCGTGTCCAGAGATCGGGTTGTCTAGGCCCCTGCCTTCGACTGCCGCCCGATCCTCTTTGCACCGGCCCCTTATGGTCCCTCCTGTGGGTGGTGAGCCCACGGGAGGGCGGCCCCACGTCACCCGTTCGGGCTGAGCCCGGCCGGGCCCCATGGGGGAAGGCCCGGCCACCAGGCGCTCGCATTCGAGCCCCAACCCCGGGCCTGGCTCCGGGGTGGGGCCCCGGCTGCGCCATACCGGGCGACGTCACGGTACTCAAAATTGAATTCTTCATTAAGGGGTTTTGAACCGCTCTTAGTCTGACCCGTCGCCTAAGACCTGTTTGCCTTGGGAGACCCTACCAGGGGCATATAGCCCCAGACAACATAGCTCCTAGGGTCACTCGGGTACTCAAACCCCTCCACCACGTTAAGGTGGCAGTTCTTGGAGGGGTACATGCATACACATTTATTGAAAATATATGAAATTAAAAGTGGTAATCAACACATTTATCAAAATAGTTGGCAGTTGCAGACCTACAATAAGTCTATCTCAAGTAATTGATCCGTCTTGCTCCCAGAAAGCTAATTAATCATGTTATTACAAGATAACTTTATTACAAAGAAACTTGTTCACTTTTGAGTTATGGTTCAGGACTTCTGTATTATGTGTTGATAAGAAATAAGTTGATTGTTGCTTTTTTCCAACCATTTTGTCTGGTTATTGATGTTTAAATGGATTGTTCCTGGTAAATTATCTTTTTATCTTTCCATGGATTTCATTTCAAAAACCTAAAATATATTTTTGACGGTCTGTTACAGAACAGCCTCCTGCAAGCTTCAGCTAACTTAAGCCGTGTATGTCATTCCTCTTTTCATTTCAGGTCCTGGAGCTGCTGAAGGTAGCGTGGACACGGCGCCTCATCTTCACAGTGGGCACATCCAGCACCACGGGCGAACCCGACACAGTGGTGTGGAACGAGATCCATCACAAGACCGAGATGATGTCAAACGTGTCAGGCCATGGCTACCCTGACCCCAACTACTTGGACAATGTGCTGTCTGAGCTGGCCTCCCAGGGGGTGACTGATAACTGCCTCATCAAACTGGACGACCCTGGCCAGGGAGGAGCGTCAACTTCTGGACTGTGAAAACTGACCCTGTATCTGTTTCAGAATCCTCGTTAGGGCCAGGGCGCATCCATCTATGGACTGTGAATCTGTTCCTAGTAATGTCACTACTTCAGCATAGAGAACATAAAGAATAAACCAACTCATTCAAAGTTAACACCTGGATGTTTTTTTTTTAAGCAGATGGGCACCATGCAGAATTCTGCACTTAATAATAAAGTGTGGTTTGTTTTACTTTCTGTATAAGCAATCCACCAGCTCTTGGTTTAGTCACATAAAAGTCTGTCACAAATGTCACCCTGTACCAAATGGTCAAAGGTAGTATACTATATAGGGAATAGGATGCTATTTTAGAAACAACCCTTCTGTTGAGAAAGTATTGTGCTTTAGTTTTTTGGAACAACTTGGTGTTGGACCCCTTTTGACATGCTACATGAAAAGTGGTGGTGCTAGTTGGGAATACACAGATGGAAGCACTTTTATTTTGCCAGTGCATTTAATGAATTAATATCTATGGTTGATAAAAAAATATGTATTGGTAAATTATGCAAATGCTAAAAAAATTATTTCTGTTGTACTTACGATCTGTTTACACAAACATTTTAAAACCTCTATAAAATGGTAGGCTAGTGAGTACATGCTTGATTGTGTTGTAATTGGCAGGAAACAATCTGTCATATTGATTGACAGTGTGAGCATTGAAAAATAGCTTAAATCTAACGTTCAGTTAATTGAAAAGCTTTATCCTGAAATTAAATTATATTTCAAACAATCATTTGTAATCATAATTTTAGTTTTAGCCTAATTTTAATGGGAAACAAGCCGATTTTGTAATGCAGTCACTTTTAATGCTTTCAAAGCTAGGCCTGTACTAATAAAGCATCACAAAATGGTAGTGCTGATGTCAGGACTGTAAATCCTATGTCATCTTATTCATTTTGATCTACGGCTAAACTGTTCCTAGATCAGCAAGACTGCTCTGAGGTGCTTTATGAAAACTGGTGCTGATGCAATCCCTCAGATCTAACAAGTAGTATGGAGACATCCTCAAGTATTGGGTTGTTTTTTTTGAAAAGCATAGCTTACAGGCAAGATTAATCAGCTTTACCCTCTAGGACGAAGAATAAATGCTTACAGATTAATTTACTCTCATGATCTGGTAAAGCTAGCATGGTCAACAAGGCCAGTCCTGAATTTAATTCATGCATTTCCTCCACCATGCTTAACCTTTGGATTTTCCAATTCCATGGCTCTTCTGTATACCATTGTGTTATTTCACTCAGTATTCAGGTGCAAGCATATATTGAAAATGTTCTCTGCAATAAATAAATTGATAAAGTAATGATGCTCATAATTTTTATGAAAATTTCATGACAAAATGACAGTTGACTATGGTTATTTATTCTTCAACAGGAGATTGAAAAGGAATTAATTTTGTTAGGAATGGAAGGGGTGATATATAATTTAAGATGGGCATATGATTTATTAAATATTAACAGCTTAGGTGTGTTCACATTTACAGATATGCCTTATTGGTAAATGTGAGCCCAAATCTTTAATGGAATCTTTCCACAACCCAAGAACATGGGTGCCAAAATTCTAGGATAGTTCCCTAAGTGATTCCTCTGTGTTTTAGGTTGTCGTAGTATGTTGTTACTTTTCTTATTGTATCATATTCAGACTACAGTGGGGAGAACAAGTATTTGATACACTGTTGATTTTGCAGGTTTTCCCCACTTACGAAGCATGTAGAAGTCTGTAATTTTTATCATAGGTACTCTTCAACTGTGAGTGACGGAATCTAAAACATAAATCCAGAAAATCACATTGTATGATTTTTAAGTAATTAATTGGCATTTTATTGCATGACATAAGTATTTGATACATCAGAAAAGCAGAACTTAATATTTGGTCCAGAAACCTTTGTTTGCAATTACAGAGATCATATGTTTCCTGTAGTTCTTGACCAGGTTTTCACACACTGCAGCAGGGATTTTGGCCCACTCCTCCATACAGACCTTCTCCAGATCCTTCAGGTTTCGGGGCTGTCGCTGGGCAATACGGACTTTCAGCTCCCTCCAAAGATTTTCTATTGGGTTCAGGGTTGGAGACTGGCTAGGCCACTCCAGGACCTTGAGATGCTTCTTACGGAGCAACTCCTTAGTTGCCCTGGCTGTGTGTTTCGGGTCACGGTCTTGCTGGAAGACCCAGCCATGACCCATCTTCAATGCTCTTACTGAGGGAAGGAGGTTGTTGGCCAAGATCTCGCCATCCTCCCCTCAATACAATGCAGTCGTCCTGTCCCCTTTGCAGAAAAGCATCCCCAAAGAATGATGCTTCACGGTTGGGATGGTGTTCTTGGGGTTGTACTCATCCTTCTTCTTCCTCCAAACACAGCAAATGGAGTTTAGACCAAAAAGCTCTATTTTTGTCTCATCAGACCACATGACCTTCTCCCATTCCTCCTCTGGATCATCCAGATGGTCAATGGCAAACTTCAGACGGGCCTGGACATGTGCTGGCTTGAGCAGGGGGACCGAGGGAGATTGACCGTCATCTTGAACTTCTTCCATTTTCTAATAATTACACCAACAATTCTTCTCACCAAGGTGCTTGCCTATTGTCCTGTAGCCCATCCCAGCCTTGTGCAAGTCTACAATTTTATCCCTGACGTCCTTACACAGCTCTCTGGTCCTGGCCATTATGGAGAGGTTGGAGTCTGTTTGATTGAGTGTGTGTGTGGACAGGTGTCTTTTATACAGGTAACAAGTTCAAACAGGTGCAGTTAATACAGGTAATGAGTGGAGAACAAGAGGGCTTCTTAAAGAAAAACTAACAGGTCTGTGAGAGGCGGAATTCTTACTGGTTGGTAGGTGATCAAATACTTATGTAATGCAATAAAATGCAAATTAATTATTTAAAAATCATACAATGTGATTTTCTGGATTTTTTACAGTTGAAGTGTACCTATGATAAAAATTATAGACCTCTACATGCAAAATCGGCAGTGTATCAAATACTTGTTTTCCCCACTGTATGTAGACTATGACTATGTAGTCCCCTCGTGTCGGCGATAACCTATCATGCCAGAAAATAACTTACACATTATGACTGCAATAGTATTTACTCAGACTATCTGCAAGGTCCTCTTACGCCACCACTGAATAAAAATATAAACACCACAAATAGTGTTGGCCACATCCTTCATGACCTGAAAGAAAACATCCAATACGTATGCACAAAGGCTTGTTTCTCATGTTTTCTGCAGACTTTTTTATAAATCACACCTTTGTGCTGTGGACAAAAAAGGTCACTCCAAAATGTCCTACAGCACAATGCTACAAGTTTTGAGGGAGCATGCAATTGGCAAGCTAAATTCAGCAATGGCCATCAGAGCTCTTGCCAGAGAATTATGTTTATTTCAGTACCATAAAATGTCTCCAGCATCGTTGTAGGGGAATTTGGTAATACATCCAACTGGTCTCACAGCTGCAGACCATGTGTAACCATGCTAGCCCATGACCTCAACATCCAACAATTTTTTCTGCCATCTTATGTTTAAGCATGATAATCCATAGCCCAATGTCACAAGGATCTGCACACAATTCCTAGAGGCTGAAAAATCTGTCTTCCATGTCTTGAATACTCTCCTGACACATTCAGGATGTTTGGGAGTCCCTTAATCGAAGATACACCTTGTAAACAGTCACACTACTGTCATGTGCTATTCCTCTCTTTTACATTGTTGGTAAGTAAGCATTTCAGTGTTAGCCTAAAACTTTTTACAAAGCGTTTGTATATTCTGACCTAGAATTTATTCCCACCTCAAGCAATAACCCCTATCTATTATAAAACAAACATGTGCTATTGATAAGAACTAGGTAAATTAGTTATCCATTTAGATAAGGGGATTATAAATGTAAATTACAATTGTTGTAATTAAGCAAATTCTGGAGCGAACATACCCCAGCCTGCTACCTCAGTGTCACACCAACACCCCCAAGGAGAAAGCTGGCAGTTTTTGAAACCTTCTGGAGGCAGCCAGCAGCGCCAACCCCAACTCGCTGCAAAGCTGCCTCCCACTGGGACCTCGTCAGGGCAAGTATATGAAAGCCCCTGCAGAATGGCACCAGGGGGAAGCAGAGGAAAAATAGAAGATGCTTCAAGCCATGCTGCCCTCGTTGCTACTCTGTGAGCCAGGGAATTATGAGGAAGACAGTCAGGAAAGATCGAGAGGCTCCCGGTGCTTCAACCACCAGCACCAATTCCTTCCAAACAGCCCCAAAGATAAATATTATTCAGTATATATATATATATATATATATATATATATATATATATATCTCTTTTCTTTTTTTTTTTACTTTATTTACAAACAAATATTTTACACTCACCTAAAGGATTATTAGGAACACCATACTAATACTGTGTTTGACCCACTTTCGCCTTCAGAACTGCCTTAATTCTACGTGGCATTGATTCAACAAGGTGCTGAAAGCATTCTTTAGAAATGTTGGCCCATATTGATAGGATGCACATCCAGGGCATGAAGCTCCCGTTCCACCACATCCCAAAGATGCTCTATTGGGTTTAGATCTGGTGACTGTGGGGGCCATTTCAGTACAGTGAACTCATTGTCATGTTCAAGAAACCAATTTGAAATGATTTGAGCTTTGTGACATGGTGCATTATCCTGCTGGAAGTAGCCATCAGAGGATGGGTACATGGTGGTCATAAAGGGATGGACATGGTCAGAAACAATGCTCAGGTAGGCCGTGGCATTTAAACGATGCCCAATTGGCACTAAGGGGCCTAAAGTGTGCGAAGAAAACATCCCCATACACCATTACACCACCACCACCAGCCTGCACAGTGGTAACAAGGCATGATGGATCCATGTTCTCATTCTGTTTACGCCAAATTTTGACTCTACCATCTGAATGTCTCAACAGAAATCGAGACTCATCAGACCAGGCAACATTCTTCCAGTCTTCAACTGTCCAATTTTGGTGAGCTCGTGCAAATTGTAGCCTCTTTTTCCTATTTGTAGTGGAGATGAGTGGTACCCGGTGGGGTCTTCTGCTGTTGTAGCCCATCCGCCTCAAGGTTGTGCATGTTGTGGCTTCACAAATGCTTTGCTGCATTCCTCGGTTGTAATGAGTGGTTATTTCAGTCAAAGTTGCTCTTCTATCAGCTTGAATCAGTCCGCCCATTCTCCTCTGACCTCTAGCATCAACAAGGTATATTCGCCCACAGGACTGCCGCATACTGGATGTTTTTCCCTTTTCACACCATTCTTTGTAAACCCTAGAAATGGTTGTGTGTTAAAATCCCAGTAACTGAGCAGATTGTGAAATACTCAGACTGGCCCGTCTGGCACCAACAACCATGCCACGCTCAAAATTGCTTAAATCACCTTTCTTTCCCATTCTGACATTCAGTTTGGAGTTCAGGAGATTGTCTTGACCAGGACCACACCCCTAAATGCATTGAAGCAACTGCCATGTGATTGGTTGATTAGATAATTGCATTCATGAGAAATTGAACAGGTGTTCCTAATAATCCTTTAGGTGAGTGTATATTTGGTAACATCAATCTTCTTGTCTTAGAATAGATAGAAATGAGCTTCTACAACAAAAACATTTCTTGCAGCTTCATGGCAATTTGTGTATAATAGCAGCTATTATACAGCTATCTCTTCCTAGACTCTTCAAAGTACTTCACATAAAAAACCTTGAAGATCCTTGGCTTTGGCACCTGAATCCAAAACCTAGTCCTCTTGCTCTTATGTTACAGGCCTTTGATGACTAGTAAACATACTAGTCATCAATAAACAAGTTGTCAGGCCTAGACAACTTGTTTATTGATGATTAGTATGTTTACACACAACACATTAGGTTAGAAATGCAGACTCGGTGCAAACTTTCAAGTGTCTACTAAAGACTCATCTCTACAGCACGGTCTATGATTAAGTGGCCCAGGGGCCAGACAGGCTTGATACTGTCCACCCTTGCTGTCTTGCCAGGTGGGCACTCATCGCCACTGGAATGCCCTCCCTCCAATGCCATTCAGGGGCGGAGTCACTGGCTTGCTGTTGTCTCTCTGTTGCGCACTTGTGCAATTGGGCCGTACTCTGCTGGGTGGTTGTGGTTGGTGGGTGTCCCTTTGGTTGATGCTTGGCAATGTGGGTGGATTGATTTCCTGCCTGTTGGGCCCTGTCCGGGGCCTCCCTCGAATAGGGCCACAGTGTCACTGGACCCGCCTGTCTCAGCCCCAAGGTCTTACGCTGCTATATTATTGTGCTGGGGGAGTAGGGTCAGTTCTTCTTCTCCACTATAAATCCTTGTAAATCTAAGGAATGCTTTTTCATAATCTTCCCTGTCTCATGCCCTGTTTTAAACTTAGGAGGACATGAGGTCTTGACCCACACCTCCATAATATACAATTACTGTACAGTTCTAACATGGTTGCAGCCAACAGTAGTGTTTTCCATTCTCTATCAGTCTGTTTGAGAACCCTAACCCTATAAAAGATATATTGATGTCTGGAAAGAACTTTAATTCATCTGAAGGGCGTTGGTGCATTTGCCTTCAGCTAATTACATTGGACATAGAATGAATCCAAGACATTTGGAGTCATGAAAAGGCATAAGGACACACGACGACCATGTCAATACCATAAATATTGTGATTGTGACAAATTTAATGTCAGCATTGCAAAATATATTGTTTTGAACATGCAAAATGTGAAATAAAACACAGTAGTATGTGATGTGCTGCTTCTTCTCCAGAGGGCAGCATTGTATCATAATACTTATATCATCAATGAGACGCATTCATACGTTAACTCTTCCTTCATATCAAAAATGCCACATGCTTCTCAGATAATCAATGATACCTTCCCATGCAAATGTTGTAGCTGAATCTTTCTGAAATATATATAAGGTTGTTTATCAAACTTTTATTTTCTATGTCTGAAGAGGGTAACATGTATTAAAAAAACAGAGTTTTTAGCATCTTGAGAAAAACCATTACATAATTTGTAAGTGGGTCTTTTTATTTTAAATTAGTCATGAACTACACTCTTTCTGCGGGTATTTTTTGTCACAATTCTTGTTTGTGATAATTAATTGATGCTCCCTCCTTGCTGCCACCTAACATCGTCCCAAATTCTTAAGATAAACATGAATACTAATCGGTTTTCTTTCCACGTCTGATTTATGCATGAGGAGTAAGTGGTCATAAAGAGATGCAGCGGCACAAATCAGTCTGGCAGCTGCCATGCAGTTCTCTCCAGCATTAGCCATTCAGGTCCTTTCCTTAGCTGAAGGAAACAACTGTACTGACCCATGTCTGGACTTCAAATGACCATATTTACTTCACTGACTAGGCTGAGGGTATGCCACGATTGAACAAACTCATTGCTGAATGGATGGAGAACATTATATTTTAAAGGCTGTTTCAATTTGAAAGACGATTATTTCATCTAGAGTTCCAGTAAATTCTCATCAACAATCCCTTGAAGATGAAGATTTTCATTTTTTTTTCACAGCTTTAAAGCATCTTGCTTTGTTTGAACTGTCTTCCTTTATCTTGTTTAGGGTCTTGCTGCGGTTGAGCAGGACAAGTCATTGACAAGCCATTGACTCGTTCACTGGGTTAGTCAGCGGGTTGAAGGTCCTTTCATTTCTGCATTATTTCTTGTTGGCCAGAGTGATGTGGATGTACACTAGAATCTGATTGGAACCAAGTAATGAACGAAGTATTTTTTGTGTAAACCTGTCTGAAATAGTATACCCAAAAAATCTCCTGTCCAGCCTAAAAATAAAGGAAGAGTAAGGTGCTCAAAAGAGGGGTCTTGACAAAAACATTCACTAAAAGTATCACGTTTTTTTACATCTAAAAGATGTATTTACAGGATATTACCTAAAGATCACAAAAACTCATAGCTAAATTGTGTCATGTGAATTTTACAGAGTAGTTTACTGTGTGTTTGTGTGTGTGGCACTTAAGTATTAAGTTTTGAAATATAAATGTTGTTGCCAACTTCTTAAAACAACCTACACCAGACAGTGAATGAAAAAATATATACGAAATTGCAACCCTCTTGGTAGAAATCTCTGAAAAATGTGCATTGTGGCCCCACAACCCAAATGTGTCACACAAATGATATTTGTTGCATCTCACAATCAATGATGCTTCCAGAATGTAGTATTTTTTCCCGCTATGGCAGAATGTTTATGTTTTTGCGTACTTGCTGTATTCAATATTTTATGGAGTGTTGCAGTGTGTGTGTGTATTGCATGTTCGGGGAGGGAGGTTTGGCCGCTTAATAATCTATTAATGTGGCTCAAACTCTAACTCTTGGTAGATCTCCCAGAGTGAAAGAGGAACACGCTTTCACCGAGGGATTTAGCTAAATTGACATATTTCCAAATATACCATAGTTCCCCTTAAATTGATTAATTCCAATCACGCACCAATGTTTCAGTGTCAATCCATATTTTATGAGTCTTTTATGAGTCATTTGGAACTTCTGCTTCCTTGAATGTTTCCACCTAAATCAATTTGATTCTTGGAAAACACAAAATGTTGACCACCAAAGTACACGGAGAATATGTCAGAAAGCCTAGAAGGCATTCCAGGTCATATCTAAGGAATATGAATATCTCCTATCACCATATATGGAATGGCATTGATAAATAGCATCATCATTTTGTTGAGTCATATGTTTATGTCAAGTTAACAAACCCAAGGACCTTCCTGCATGAGTAACTGTTCTTGCAGGCTCTGCCATTTTGGCATTATCCACCACAGTGTCATGTTTCATCTGTATAAGTGTTGATTTACTACTCAACCAAGCAGTGTTCACAACTCTGTCAACCTAGCTGCAACAGCCTGTCTTGGGTACAAAATGAAATCAATTTGCCTCATTGCCACCACTAGCAGCTCATTATTACAGCCAGAAGCATCAGGTCTTGGCTGCTCCTTTTGAGTGCAGCAGAGCAGAATTCATTACATTTGCACAGTAGGAAAAGTGGCATATGTGCATTACTTAAAGGCCTGCATAGTGTTTACGTTTTATATTTGTAATATGTCATGAAATAATAGTCTAAGGCTAGCTAACTAAACAATCTATCCCGATAACTAGACATGCTACATGTGAGCTACAAGATATGCAAAACATTTGTAGAGATACGTAAAAAGTGGTAGCCCCCTCCAACCTTAAACCTAATCATGACCAGACTAATATCTGTGTATCATTTAAATGTAATTCTGCTGGATCAGGAGTCTGTGCAATGCTAGCTGGTGAGTACTGGCAGCTAGCTGGTGAGTACTGACTTATGTATAAAGTATGTTTTGTCAGTTTTTTATTTACTCTGAAAAGGTTGAGTGTCAAAGGTTTTTTGAAAAACTGACAGGCACTGCTAACCTAGATTCAAGAGCAAGCTGGTTCCAATATTAGGGAGCCAGGACAAAGGAGCTTTAAGGGTTTTTCCACTACTTGTTCGTGCTGGTCTCCATGGCCCACTTTGAAATGGAACCTGTCAGATAATCTTGGCCTAACATGATATCCGGTACTTGTTGTGAATCAAGTAGGATGGTGGGTGGAGTTTCAATTGGCTACTCGCTGATAGGTCTCACACAATAATGTCTTATCGTCTGCTTTTCTCTGTACTGGTGCCATCCACATTGTACTAGTTGATTCAGCTCAGATGCAAGCAGGATTGAAACTGTAGTCAGAAGTCATTGGGTTCGACAGCAATAATTAAATACAAGCATTGATGATCAGCATGGAAACACATTTCAATCAATCAATCAAATTTATTTATAAAGCCCTTTTTACAACAGCAGTTGTCACCAAGTGCTTTACAGAGACACCCGGCCTTAAACCCCAAGGAGCAAACAACAGTAGTGTTGAATTTCAGTGGCTAGGAAAAACTCCCTAATTTTAGGAAGAAACCTAGAGAGGACCCAGGCTCAGAGGGGTGACCAGTCCTCTTCTGGCTGTGCCGGGTGAGATATTAAGAGTCCAATTGGAATAATAAATACATTTCTCTGGGCTAAATCCAGAGTTTATTTGATTTTAGACTACGTCAGAAGTATGACCAGGTGGGACAAGGACAGGGACAGCAACGGGCCCCCCAAACCAGGTAATCCGCAGGTGTGGACCAGGACCTCATCTCCTTCTAAAATGTAAAACTGGAGGAAACTGAGAAAAGTTAGTAGTACATCCCTCATATCACCCAGCACAATAATATAGCAGCGTAACACCTTGGAACTGAGAGGGGGGGGTTACATGTTATTTAACACCACTGCCACTTGCGGTCTAACAGCCATATTGGGGTCAATTGTTGTTAAGTACTCCCTGAAGGGGCAGCTACATGTTGATTTGGGATAAAACATTTGTTTGAGTGGAAATGGTGGAGGGCGGTTTGGATTTTAACATTGGCTTCACAACACAGAATAATTTTCCTGCAAGGCACCGACAGCATCCCCTGACGTATCTCAAAAATGTTCACTTCCTCCCACAACAGGAGAGCACAACTAAGAGGCCCAAATGGTTTCTCAATGCTTTTCCCACAGTGAGTGACCACCTGCAAGTATTTCTTCACCATATTAACCTAAATTGCTCAGGTTAAGAGCGTCTGCTGAAATAACTACATTTGTTGTGATTTTGTGTCATGAAATGAACATATTAATGTTGTTTTCAAAGGCACTTGATGGAAAATAGAAGACATGAGTCTCCCCACTGAAATAGATAAGCCGTTTTATGAAACACTGTTTAAAAAGGTGATGTTACCTTGTTTGAAGATCAAAAGTGACTCACAACCCCTTTCAGAATAAGGTTCTGGTGAGGTCGTTTGGTGAGGATGCACTTTTCTGATTTCATGAGCTAGAATCTTGTCACTCTTACACTCACCTAAAGGATTATTAGGAACACCTGTTCAATTTCTCATGAATGCAATTATCTAATCAACCAATCACATGGCAGTTGCTTCAATGCATTTAGGGGTGTGGTCCTGGTCAAACGGGAGATTGACAGACAGATCGGTGCAGCTTCTGCAGTAATGCAGTCGATGTATCGGTCTGTCGTGGTGAAGAAAGAGCTGAGCCGCAAGGCGAAGCTCTCGATTTACCAGTCAATCTACGTTCCTACTCTCACCTATGGTCATGAGCTTTGGGTCATGACCGAAAGGACAAGATCCCGGATACAGGCGGCCGAAATTAGCTTTCTCTGCAGGGTGGCCGGGCGATCC
Organism: Esox lucius; assembly: GCF_011004845.1. NCBI lineage: Eukaryota > Metazoa > Chordata > Actinopteri > Esociformes > Esocidae > Esox > Esox lucius. The sequence continues at coordinate 28,150,045 of NC_047575.1, forward strand.
CTTAGAGATAGGGTGAGAAGCTCGGTCACCCGGGAGGAGCTCAGAGTAGAGCCGCTGCTCCTCCACATCGAGAGGGGTCAGCTGAGGTGGCTTGGGCATCTTTTTCGGATGCCTCCGGAACGCCTTCCTGGGAAGGTGTTCCGGTCCCGTCCCACCGGGAGGAGACCCCGGGGAAGACCTAGGACACGCTGGAGGGACTATGTCTCCCGGCTGGCCTGGGAACGCCTCGGTGTCCCCCCGGAAGAGCTAGAGGAAGTGTCTAGGGAGAGGGAAGTCTGGGCATCCCTGCTTAGACTGCTGCCCCCGCGACCCGGCCCCGGATAAGCGGAAGAAGATGGTATGGTATGGTATGGTATGGTCCTGGTCAAGACAATCCCCCTGAACTCCAAACTGAATGTCAGAATGGGAAAGAAAGGTGATTTAAGCAATTTTGAGCGTGGCATGGTTGTTGGTGCCAGATGGGCCGGTCTGAGTATTTCACAATCTGCTCAGTTACTGGGATTTTCACGCACAACCATTTCTAGGGTTTACAAAGAATGGTGTGAAAAGGGAAAAACATCCAGTATGCGGCAGTCCTGTGGGCGAAAATCCCTTGTTGATGCTAGAGGTCAGAGGAGAATGGGCCGACTGATTCAAGCTGATAGAAGAGCAACTTGGACTGAAATAACCACTCGTTACAACCGAGGTATGTAGCAAAGCATTTGTGAAGCCACAACATGCACAACCTTGAGGCGGATGGGCTACAACAGCAGAAGACTCCACCGGGTACCACTCATCTCCACTACAAATAGGAAAAAAGAGGCTACAATTTGCACGAGCTCAACAAAATTGGACGTTTGAAGACTGGAAGAATGTTGCCTGGTCTGATGGGTCTCGATTTCTGTTGAGACATTCAGATGGTAGAGTCAGAATTTGGCGTAAACAGAATGAGAACATGGATCCATCATGCCTTGTTACCACTGTGCAGGCTGGTGGTGGTGGTGTAATGGTGTGGGGGATGTTTTCTTGGCACACTTTAGGCCCCTTAGTGTCAATTGGGCATCATTTAAATGCCACGGCCTACCTGAGCATTGTTTCTGACCATGTCCATCCCTTTATGACCACCATGTACCCATCCTCTGATGGCTACTTCCAGCAGGATAATGCACCATGTCACAAGGCTCGAATCATTTCAAATTGGTTTCTTGAACATGACAATGAGTTCACTGTACTGAAATGGCCCCCAGTCACCAGATCTCAACCCAATAGAGCATATTTGGGATGTGGTGGAACAGGAGCTTCGTGCCCTGGATGTGCATCCCACAAATCTCCATCAACTGCAAGATGCTATCCTATCAATATGGGCCAACATTTCTAAAGAATGCTTTCAGCACCTTGTTGAATCCATGCCACGTAGAATTAAGACAGTTCTGAAGGCGAAAGGGGGTCAAACACAGTATTAGTATGGTGTTCCTAATAATCCTTTAGGTGAGTGTATATTATCATAAAATCCAATAATTTGTTAGCAAAATGGGACTTTTCACCTAGAAAGAGATTTCAGATGGATGATTATGTGACCAGTGTGCACCATTAAGTTTGAACGGAAAAATTCAGCATTAGATCCCAAAGAAAACAATCTCCACTTTGGAGAAGTTAGTTGCCTGTATCATAAGCACAACAATGCTCTTGGAATTTTCATGTCTCTGTCAGGGCCAAAAAGTACATGAAGGGCAGCATAGGTTGATATGAACTCTGCTTTTTGACAGTGGATAAGCAGTTTTAAATGCTACCGGAGACTATGAAGACTTAATTAGGTTGCGGTCTGAAAGAAGCCTATAAATACAACACTCCCCATAAATCTTGCATCTGAAGGTTGAAACAACTAACGCTAAAGATTTATCAACAGGACATTCAACATGTGTGTGCATTACTGGCTTGAGTAGTATTTTTTGAGGTTGTAAAGCTTGGAGATTCAATTCAGTGACTTTTGAGAAACAGGCTCAATGTTCTAACCTATTTGCACAAATACTGAACCATCCTTAGGTTAAGAATGACATGATTCTATTCTGAGTGATCAGAAACCCTGTAAAAACTGACATATAAAAAATTCTGGCTATTATTTTTGGACCATTTGATAAAATAAAAACATTTACATGATTAGCATTTTTTTTTGTATCATATTTGATTTATTAGGCATTTATGGCAATTTATTTATCACAACAATGTTTATTTTTGGAACACCATTTTTTTTCATTGGGTTTGGAACATTTCAGTTGGTTTGTTTCCTTTTGACATGTCATGGCTGTGGGGCAGGACTGTGGGGCTGGATCTAGACCACGGAGGTACTCCTCCTCAGAGACCAGCTCCTTGTCCCTGAGTAGTTTCTCCATGGTCCAGTTCTGCTGCAACCTTGGTTGGTGGTTCATTCTGTCACAGGTATGGGGCAGAACATGAGGCACAGAGTGTAGGGAAACATCCCCTTATTTGTTGTTCAACAGCAACAAAACCAACCAAAGGAGAGTCAAAAACATGAACTACAGGCATAAACAATGTACCACAAAGTAGAAGAAGACTAGAAGGGTGACTTAAATAGGGTCCCCATATAGGAAAGTACTGCCTCTAATTGAGGACAATCAAAAGCTGAGCGCAGATGTTTAGACGCACCTCTGCGGTCAGGCCCCAACTGTGGCCCCAAGGCTCATAAAGATGGCTAGAGGCACCACAGCCAGGACCTGACCTTGCAACCTTTTTATTTTGCCTTGTGATAGGCAAAAAAAACAGTTTGCACATAACATATCACCTCCCATGAACTTGCTGTATGTTTCAACAATGGCTGGTCTGGGAACAATTGTGTTTTGGATTTTTGATCCACATTTCCCACTGGTTCAATGCCAGTGAAATAGAAAAGTACGTTTACAGCATTGTTGTCAAACCATTTTTACAATGATGTTGTTGTCCTGGTTTACATTGAAATCCACTGACCCACTTCCCTTTTAACTTCTAAGCTATTTAATCAATCATGTTGCAGTCTTTTACCCTGTTCATTCGGACTGTGCCTATGTAGTGGATTCCTCTTTTTGGTGTTCCACCAGTAGAACTGATGGAAAATATTTGCCTGCAAAAATATATGGAAGAGTTGATGTCATTTTCAGGTCAACATCTCCAGTAACACGAACATCAGATCTCTCTTTGCCTGGATTGTCTGCACCTTGACAAACATGACAAAGCCACTTTGCCCAGCACGTACCCACATCTTAAACCCAATTTGTGAGGTTTAGCTGGCATACAGACACATATACAGACACATGAGATTTTCCCTTGAATGGCAACATAATTTCATCAACTGCATGACATTCTTCGGGAAGTATACGTTGTGCAAACATGACCTGCGTTTCCATGCAAAGAAAGCTCATCTTTCTTTGCATCATCAGACACATTGAGGTTGTCCTGATTACATACTCTGAATTTCTTCTCCGAATTGGTCAATATAACATACAAATTATAATATCCAAGGAATTATTTTATTGAATATTGATGAGAAAAAACTATTAGCAAGCAAGCCATTGCAACATCCAAGTGATTATCATGACAGCTTGTTGGGTATATAAAAAACACACAAATATCTAAATTTCCACTCTAAATATATCTTATGATGCTTTTTTAGACGGCCTTGTGACCAAAGAGTCATCACTAGCTTATGTAGCCACAAAACAACAATCTTCAAGATTCTACATTTTGTCTTCATAAATTTTATTTTATACCCAATTACTCCTAACTGTAACCACTCACTTTAGGAGTTTGTCCTGAAAATTAAATGTTTCAAATACGTATTTAACCACTAATAGAATACAAAAGACCTTTTAATTAGATTTCCCCAGCTTCAATATTCCTTTAACTCAAAATGTTTATACTAGATTTTTTACACATCCTAAATCCATAAAATCTATGTACAATAAGTAAAATGAGGTTACTGCCCAACACCTCTAAAAACTGAACTAAAAACTTCATTTTCCTTGAAGTATGAAACAAGCTTATGCTTCTTTGAAGTTAACCTTTTTTTTTTAAGTATTCATGCACAGATACAGGAAAAACAATAAAATATTGGACAATGATTTAAAATGGAAATCTTTGTGGCCACGTGTTTCTGGTTTGAGGGTTACTGGGTAACTGTAGTTAAGCAGTCTAATATCATGCAAAGATACATCAATAGTACAATTCTGTATGAATTTCAGTTGAAATACATTGCTACAATATGCATTTATATAATTATATTAGTGACGCCATCTTTTATCACATGCCAATGTTTTTTTTATATTTAATGCATTTTGTTTACATAATTTTGAACTAATTCAGACCAGTTTTCTCACTACGGTCTGTAAATGGCTGAACAATAATATCATGTAAAACAGACATAATATATGTAAAACAGACATCCAATGTGCTGTTGCTACTAGTAATTTTGACTTACAGTTCATCTCGTCACACACTAGCGCGAACTCGTGTCCTCTGCTTCGCAACACACGTGACTGCCCTTCTTGACAACATTCCAACTGTTTAAGCTATTCATAAAGGTACCAATTGTAAAGAGCAATCAGCAACATTTCAAGCTATTTGTGATACGATCTTAACTCAGTTCCCCCTGCATACTCATAGATGCAGTGTGTATACAATGCTAAGCGTGTTTGCCAAATGATGAAGCCAGGATACAGGAGGGTTCTGGCGGCATGGGAGAGCTGTAGAAATCGCCTTATGGCGGCGATTCCAGTCTTCGCTACTTCACTACAGAGAGGTATGGTCTGTGTGATCACTGATCAGAGCCGAGTTCTATGAATGCCCAGCCAGGCCTTTTTTCCAGGAAAGAGAAACGAAAGCAATTAGTGAAAACAGGTCTGTGCGATTTGTATTTGCCAGTACTCACCAGCTAAACTCGCACAGCCTCCTGATCCAGCAAAATTTCATTTAAATGCCACACGGATATTAGTTTGGTCATGATGATTAGGTTTAAATTTGGAGGTGGCTACCTTGTAACCGGATCAATCAGCTCACTTTCATGAATTATGGGTGAGGTCTAGGTGATGACGAGTACTTTTCAGTAATGTTCAGCGATGTTTAACCAAATGGTATTAGTCTTTCGCATTTTTGTTTCATTTGCTGGTACATTTTCTTGGTACTTTCGAAGCTGCCTTCGATGTACAAATGTTTGTAAGAAAGACGTCAATAATTAAGCTTGTGGGATCAGGCAGTTGTGCACTGCCAATTTCTTAGGTTGTTCTTCATTTAGGTGCTTCTCCTGCATCATTGCCAGATCACAATCAAGGAATTGTGGATGTACCAGAATTGTATACCTCTTAACAGTGTTCTGAAATCCATTACAGTTACAACTGATGAGTCAAATTTTATTTACCTTGCTGTCCATAGTGTTATTCCTTTGGCTGTGTAATGCTGCTCCTGTGCCTCTTATGGAGCCAGCCTAGATCTAACCTTGGAATGAAATGACTTGCAACTGTGGGGATAAACAAGAAAAAGAGCAGCATGTCATATACATGGCCAACTGGCCATTAAGAATGCTGCCAAAAACACTAAAGGAGGAGGTTAATGATACCTTCCTTTGGCCTATCCATGAAGGCATTGCATACTCACTACAAGGACCAAACTGGGCGGACATAATAAAATGTAGCAATTCAAAATAGAAATATAATTTGTTAGTTTCATTTGCCATTTGTAGAAAAAAAAAAAAAAAGTAAAATGAATAAATGAATAAAATAACAATGTCCCACCTAGTCCATCTATCATTTAAAGACTAAGATCCAGAAAGGAAAACCCAAAGTAGTTGAATGTAAATTTGTGTGGGGTTTTGCTACAGGTGATCTGTTGCCCTGTGACGGTAACACAGAGAGTTGCAGGATACAGACAGACAGAAACGTAGTACAGTTTTGTGTAGCTTCTTCTTCACCTCCACCATTCATATGATGTCCAAGTGAATGGGATTACGGATGTAATCTTTAATTATACAGTGTTTGACAATAAACCTCTATACATTTTACATGTTAATATAGCGTTGGATCTTTCCACAATAATGTAAATAAATAGAGGTAAAAATATTTCCCATGTTACAAATAAAAATATATTATAAAATAATACAAATATACAAAACAGTGTCATAGGACTCTGCCACCAGAATATATAATTGACTCCAGGCTGGATGATTCCATAGACTTGTGCCAAATACTGACACCAAACCCTAGCATCAGCAAGACGCAACTGTAATTAGGATTTGTTAAGCACAGTTTACCATTGGTAGCCTGTGACCGACTAGAGATTTGAGTGTTGGGGCGCTGACCAAAAGGTTGCTGGATCGAATCTTCATGCTGAGAATGTGAACTATCATTCATTCAGCCCTTGAGCAAGGTTGTTAACACTAATTTCTCCAGGGTCATCATAAATAATGTCTCCTCCTTAGGGCTGTAACCTTATTTTCTCAGGGAGTGCCTCAGGGGGAGTGGGATGTGTCAAAAAATACCACCTTTCCAATTCGTACATGGGAAATATACTTCTTGTACATTTGGACAACAATAAGCACCCACCTAATTATTGTTTATATTAGAAGTTGGTAATAAGTAGATTGATCCCATATACAAAGACTCCTCATTTACAGTGAAATCCCTCTGAAAAGTAATAAGCTAGACCTTTGGTTTTGAGACGTCTATCCAACCATCTATCGATCTTCACATTTTATGGAAACCTTCCTGTCCTCCTGTCTGCAACAGCCTTGGTAGGGGCAGTAAATTGTCTTTTTAATGTGTAAAACAGGGAGACAGTGGCTGCTGTGATAGTGCAGGACTTTTGGAAGGGCGAGCAGGGAGGTGAAATGTTGTGATATAAAGTATGTCCCCAGTTTGCTGTGATGTTAGCCAGTGCCACTTTAAAAAATATGTTTATTACATATATAGAATTCCTATAACTACAGAATGAATGCCACAACCGTTATGTCATCAAACATGGTTCCTTCGTCATCATTCCCAAATGGCACCATATTCCTTTTGTAGACCTACTTTGACCAGGGTCCGTAGGGTAGTTTTGGATTACATAGGGAATTGTGTGCAGTTATATTTGGCTGACACTGCCTCATTGCTGATTGCAGAAGTTCTAGTTTGAGTTTTTTACCATTATGTAATGAAAATTCTATTGCAAAAAAGTTCACAGCTTTCTATACAAATATGACAAATTTGCATGTGCAGGAGGCTTTAGGGTTTCTGCTCATTAAAAATAGGCATGGTACATCACCAATAAGCCTAACTCAAGTCAAATCGACTACATCCTCATAGACTAGGGACTGTGCTCCCTGAAAATACAATTTAATGTTGTTGTTCTCAATTATAAATGGGGTGTTGGATCAGTACATCTGTGGGAATAATGTAACAGACATTAGGTGTGTTAGGATCAAAGTCTTACTGCGTCAACCTCAGATATTTAATTTGACTGAGATATTTAATCATGCTTGCTAGGTGAGTTCTCTACAAATCCTAACCAGAAGGGTAAGGTTTTTAAAGGTCAATTACATAATAATAAAATAATGCTGTTCAGTGGGTATACAAAGTCACCATCCCTTTTCAAAAAGTTAACCTTTTGTTGCCTTATAGCCTGAAGTGAAAACACAGAAAATAAAACCTTTTCCAGCTTTATTTTCACTTACCCAAACAGGGTATTTTACTGTTTTAATTTTAATACGTTTTCAGACTTTTATAATGTTACTTTCACTTGAATCTTGTGGGAGACTATGTGTAATTAAAGCTGAAAAAAAATCTTATTTCATATGTTTTCATCACTGGTTGTAATGAAGCAAAAGTTTAACATTTTTAAACAGTGTGGTTACTTTCTATAATACTGTATCTTGATAGTGTATATTTTTTTCATTCAACAAACCTTCACTTTCGCATCCTTCTTTGACATCTTTAAAATGTTTCTTGATAGTTTTAAAGGCAGTTACTGTGTTATGTCATGAAAAAGGCACATAGGCTTCATTTCATTGCAGAAGAAAAGGAAAGCATCAGAGAAGTTAAAACTATCGATTCAAGATCTACATTTAGGTTTCTTAATTACTTTAGCTACTATAGGTTATTTCTTTAGAGAGTTGTGTGTTTGCTTTTTTGAGGTCCAAGACCACATACATGATCTAACATTATTTAAAAATTGTATTCTCTGTGGTAGCCATAGTATTCCCTGAAGAAGTTATCTTGTTTCTCTATCTACTCAACAAAGAAGAGAAGACAATGCTTAACATCCACACTTCCCCTGAACAATCGTCACATTTTTCTGCCTTAAAATTAAATATGAGTACGGGACATGAAGTGAATATAAAAAGTTTACACACCCCTGTTAAAATGGCAGGTTCTTGTGATGAAAAAGAATGAGATAAATCAGAACTTGTTCCACCTTTAATGTGACCTATAACATGAACAATTCAAATGAAAAACAAACTGAAATCTTTGAGGGGGAAAAATACAAAATAAAAAACTCACAATAACCTGGTTGCATAAGTGTGCACACCCTTAAACTAATACTTTGTTTAAGCACCTTTTGAATTTATTACAATACTCAGTCTTTTTGGGTAGGAGTCTATATATAGTCTATAATATTTGGCCACTCTTCTTTGCAAAAGTACTCCAAATCTGTCAGATTGCGAGGACATCTCCTGTGCACAGCCCTCTTCAGAACACCCCACAGATGTTCAATTGGATTCAGGTCTCGGCTCTGGCTGGCCCATTCCAAAACGTAAATCTAATTCTGGGTGAAGCCTTGCTTTTGTGGATTTGGATGTGTGCTTTGGGTCGTTGTCGTGCTGAAAGGTGAACTTCATCTTCAGCTTTCTAATGGATCTAATGAATTGTGCCGAAATTGCCTGGTATTTGGAACTGTTTATAATTCCCTCCACCATGACTAAGGCCCTGCTTCCAGCTGAAGAAAAACAGCCCCAAAGCATGATGCTGCCACCACCATGCTTCACTATGGGTATGGTGTTCTTTGGGTGATGGGCAGTCTTGTTTTTGCGCCAAACATACCTTTTGGAATTATGGCCAAAAGTTTAACCTTGGTTTCATCAGACTATAACACATTTTCCCAAGCTTTTGGGGGACATGATGTTTGTTTTTGCAAACTTCAGCTGGGCTTGGATGTTTTTCTTTGTAAGAAAAGGCTTCCGTCTTACCACCCTACCCCATAGCCCATTCATATGAAGAACACGGGAGATTGTTGTCACATGTAGCACACAGCCAGTACTTGCCAGAAATTCCTGTAGTTCCTTTAATGTTGCTGTAGGCCTCTTGGAAGCCTCCCTGACCAATTTTCTTTTTGTCTTTTCATAAATTTTGGAGGAACGTCCAGTTCTTTGTAATGTCTCTGTTGTGCCATATTTTCTCCACTTGATGATGACTGTCTTCACTGTGTTCCATGGTATATCTAATGCTTTGGAAATTATTTTGTTCCCTTCTCCTGACTGATATCTTTCAACAATGAGATCCCTCTGATGCTTTGGAAGCTCTCTGCGGACCATGGTTTTGCTCCGAGATGCAACTAAGGAAATATCAGGAAAATCCTACTAGGACAGCTGAACTTTATCTGTGATTAATCAGAGTCACTTTAAATGATGGCAGGTGTATAATTACTTATATTTAACATGAGTTTGAATGTGATTGGTTAATTCTGAACACAGCCACATTCCCAGTAATAAGAGGGTGTGCACACTTAAGCAACCTGGTTATTGTAAGGTTTTTCCCCCTCAAAAATTTCAGTTTTCAATTGATTTGTTCACATTATAGGTCTTAATTAAAAGTGGAAAAAGTTCTGATATGATTTATCTTTGTCTCATTCTTCAACATCACAAAAATTTGGCATTTTAACAGGGGTGTGTAGACTTTTTATATCCACTGTAATTTGATGTTTCCCCCTACAGACCTACACAACTTGTTTCCACCAAGTATAAACTATGTGGTATGAAGTTATAACACCATCAAGACATATTGTTCTATTATTTAATTAAATGGACAATGTTCTATAACTTTCTTTCACTTTGAAAATATCAAGATTATTAACAAGAACAAAATCAAATGTAATCCCCTTAGAAGATAAAATGGAGGCAGAAAAATGGAAGAGGTGTGTAGACTTGTACTAGCAATTGTATTCTGACTACAGGCCAATAGCTTGTGCAGCAGCCAAGAAATCAAAAATCAACAGTGGACACTGCTGGGGATGTTGGAACCCCAGGCAAACCACTAGGAATCTTCTCAGGCTTAACTGCACAGTGGGACACAGCCAACAGCCTTAAAACGGGGACCCAAAAATATATTGTTTTGTGGGGCACACTTGGATGTTCTGTTTTTTACCACACAGACGGATTTCCAATTGAGTGAGGAAAATAGTATTAATATAAGACATGTCACTAATCAAACATGCCACACGGTTATTAAAGTCAACAGAGTCAACAGAGCGGAGCGCAAGTGTGTATCATGGTTTTCACTTTGTTCTTTCCAAAATTAACAAGCTCTTCCAAATAAAACATAGTAATTGACTTCTGGTCCCTTGGTAAAAACGGTCTATAATTGTACACTCCCATGTATCTGACTGAAAATCTGTTCAGTTGAAGGGAGCTTGTCCTATGTCATAGAGCTGGATGTATTGGATTTATGCCACACAGTAGACTGGAACAAGTAGAGGTGAAGGAGAGCAGTGGCGAAAATCCAATCAAGCCTGTTGATGGGGAACTCTGACCGTCCTCATTTTTCATTATACACGCTAATTTAGCAGCGTTTTACTGACAAACCGAACATTATTTGTGTTTGAGCGGTTCATTAAGGGGCGGCCTGAGGTAACAAATGAGTTTCACAACATTATTGCTCATTTGTTTTATTGGAGAGCATTGATTTCAGAACCTGTCCAGGGATGCAGTGATTTATCAGATGATATTGATATTGTTTACACATGGAAATACATAATTTTCCTTCTGATAAGGTGGTGTCCTTGGATACCTAAGGATATTAACTCATTATGGTTTTTCTTTGCCCTGTAATGGACTTTTACATTGCTCTTTCACCAGGTATCCCTACCCACTTTAATATGTATGAAATTGGGAAATGGGAAAAACTTCTTAATTGATTAATTTGTGTGAAAAGCAAGAGAAAGTTTAAAGTGTCTTTGTTCCAAAAGGCACGCTATTCCCAATATAGAACACTTCTTTCAACAGAGCCTCAAAGAACCTCTACCAGGGTGGACTGTAGCATTCCCAACCAGCCTACCTCCTGCTCCCAATCTGCCTTTTAAAAGCAATGAAGCCATGAGCCAAAACATGTCTTTCCAACATGTTAACACCATAGTAACTTAAATACAACAGGGGACAGGAACAACAAAGAGCTTCGACAGGGACAACAAAGAGCCAGCCATCAAAGCTGAACTCCCCCTGGATGTCCCCCTCAGCCTATCATCTGCACTGAGGAGGGTGAATGCATGCAAGGCCGCTGGTCCTGATGGTGTCCCTGGGCATGTGCTCAGGACATGCTGGTCAGCTGGCCGAGGTCTTCATTGACATTTTCAACCTGTGACTGGCCCAGGCGGTGGTCCCCACGTGCTTCAAGACTGCAACCATTGTGCCAGTGCCGAAGCAGTCTTCTGCATCTAGCCTGAATTACTTTCGACATGTTGCACTCACCCTGACGATCACGAAGTGCTTCGAAAGACTAGTTCTGGCCCACTTCAAGTCCTCCCTCCCCCTGACACTTTATAACTACCAGTTTGCCTACCGGTCAAACATGTCTACACAGGACGCCATCTTCACATCTTTACACTCTGCCCTGACCCACGTGAACAAAACCAACACATGTGTTAGAATGCTGTTCTTAGACCTTAGCTCAGCATTCAACATGGTCATCCCCTCTAGGCTGGTCAACAAACTCCATGACCTAGGGATCAGCCCCTCTCTCTGTAGTTGGACTTTGGACTTCCTAACCAACCCAGTCTGTCAGGTTAGATAACTTCACCTCCTCCACCCTGATCCTGATCATTGGTGTTCCACAAGGCTGTGTGCTGAGCCCCCTCCTGTACTCCCTCTTCACCCACAACGGCATTCCTGTACACAGTTCCAACATCATGGTGGTAGGCCTGATCAGTGACAATGACATGTCAGCCTACAGGGAGGAGCTCAAGTGCCTGGCGGCATGGTGCGCTGATAACAACCTGGCTCTCAACGCAATTAAATCCAAGGAGCTCATTGTGGATTACAGGAAGTCTAAAGGCTGCAGTAATGCTCCAGTTCAGCTTAATATTCCTGGGTGTCCACATCTCCGAGGACATTTCCTGATCCCTCAACACCTCAACCCTGGTAAAAAAGGGGCGGCAGCACCTTTACTTCTTGAGGAGGCTGAAGAAGGCCTGCCTGTCTTCCAGAATCCTTGTGAACGTCTACCACTGCACAAGTGAGAGCATTTTGACCAACTGTGCCACAATGTGGTTCGGTTGTTGTTCCGTAGCCAACTGGAAGGCCCTGGAACGGGTGGTGCCCAGCACATCACGGGTACCCAGCTCCCAGCAACTGAAGACCTCCTGTGCAAGCAGTGTCTTTTTGCTCTCCTCCCATCAGGCAAGCAGTTCAGGTCTCTTCGTTTTCACACCAGCAGGCTCAGGATCAGTTTCTTTCCATCTGCTGTAACCCTGCTGAACTCTGTGACTTCCCATCACTAACTATGCCCACCCTATACCTAGTTTGATAAGATATTTCAGTTCATGTATCTTTGCTGCTATTCCTGTATTTCATTTGCACATGCCGATTTGTACCTTAAACCTCCACCTTAACCCTTCCCTCATTGCACATTGCACATTTAGAACTGGGACTGTACTTGCATTTTCAATTTTTACACACAACTCGGGAACCTCATTGCTGCTATCCCTGCATTTCAGTTGAGGGGAGGATTTATGGGGCCATGTATCAAATTAATTACTTAAAATTGATACAATGTGATTTTCTGGATTTTTGTTTTAGATTCCTTCACTCACAGTTGAAGAGTACCTATGATAAACATTACAGACTTCTACATGCTTTGTAAGTAGGAAAACCTGCAAAATCGGCAGTGTATCAAATACTTGTTCTCCCCACTGTACACATTCTAGTACTTGTAAATTTTTCTGCACTCCTCTCTTTGCATGTCTGGTTAGACGCACACTGCATTTCATTGTACTGTTCAACGACAATAAAGTTGAATCTAATCTAAAATATCAAAAACCTAAATACAACCCTGTTTCCAGAAAAGTTGGGATGCTGCGTAAAATGTAAAGAATAATGGAATGCTATGATGTACAAATCATTTAAACCCTATATTCAATAGAAAATAGTACAAAGACAAAATATCAAATGTTGAAACTGAGAAACGTTATTGTTTCTTGGAAAAAACATTTGAATTTGATCACTTTGAATTTGATCAGCAAAAATCAGCAGTGTATCAAATACTTGTTCTCCCCACTGTAGCTTTAGCATGTTCGGAGTGTAACATTTTCCACAGGGACATTGTTGGAGTTACGTGTATCTCAGTTTGAGGGTGCTATTTTTGTGAGCATGCAATGAAAATTAAATGTTGGGGGAATTTTCAATCCTGTCATAACAGGCATTGTCTTCAGTCTGTGTGCAGATGGAAGGTACGTATAAATCAGTCCGTAGAAATCAAGATCAAAGTTCTTCCATGCTTGTCAAGTTCCTCTGCTCACTGAATGTGCTTGGAGCTGATTGCATTGAATATGACCTGTACCATTTGATATGGTCAATTGAGACCCCTTCAGTCTTTGCTTGCCAGATGTCATTGAGCCATAGCCCACACAAACTAATGAACCACAGACGAGGGACTTATCTACATTTGAAGTGAACTTTATTCGCAAGGTCATGGTTCTCCATGTGCAATAACCTACACTTAAGTGTCAGAATCATTCCTCCTCTGCACTTGGGCTGAGTACCCTCCAAATGTGGATTTGGATAATGGAGCTCTAAACATTTTGAGTGCTGTCTGTAGTTATGGGATGTGAGATACTGGACATTTCGTGTTCGTGTTGAATGCTGAGCTGGAAATGTTTGGTTGCCCCAAGATGCTCTGCGAGGAACGTTATTGCCGACAAAGGCGAGTCAATGTTAAAGACATTTACAAATCCAAAATGACTGACTACACTGGAAGCAATGAAAAAGAAAGGCGTTAAGACCTTGCCCGTTACTTATGTAAGCGTTTCTATGACCATCAAAATGATCATGAAGTTATTTGTTATTCCTAATTATAATGTAGTTAAGACTACACACAGATTACAATCCATAAAAATATTTATTGAGGCAGCCTTGTTTGAAAGAGATACATTTTCTTATCATTCACCTGGTTTTACTATTCACATCATAAAATGGTTGTTATAATTTGAGTGTATTTCTAAAAAGAAGCATCCAGAATTTTTATGACAGGGTTTTAGGATTTGTTTCTTTTCAACCAAAAATACATTTTATGAAAAGGAGAATTACAGAATGACATGAATGTTCCATTGTATTATTAAGCTTCAGGCAAGACTAAGTATGAGGTTTACTTGGGATAGTGGCCTGGAAAGGAATGAGAAACATCATTGACTGCAGATACAGTTTGCACACCTTACATTGACACATTTGCTGCTTGTGTTAAATTGGCCTATTATGTGTTGTCTCAGCAATTATTTGTACAGGCAGGTGACTGAGCATCAGAGAGCACTGAATAGCTATGGGTTCAATCTGCCTTTGAAGAGATAAAGAGTTGTTGGTGATGATTGCCCAGGAAATAGACTTTCTCTTTCCCTCAAAGGGAAAGAGGACAGCAAATCCCCTTGCCTGTGTGTTGTTGTGTCTATTCAAGAAATGTATCCCTGAAATGATCTACAGTACAAATTAAATGAAAGTTCCCATGACAATCTGTCCTTGTAATTAAGTTACTATGAATATCTCACTAAACCACCCAAACCCCATTCACAATTATTTCCTTTATTGAACTGCAGTATTCATTATAGTATTCACACTGCAGTATTCATTAAAATGCTTTAGTAACATTTTAATTGACCGTATTTACAGTATACAGTACTATGCAAAAGTATTCAAAGACCTGACCAATTCCCTTATATTGCTGAATTGCATATGATACATTTAAATATTTTCTGTTAGCTCTTTTTTTATACAAAGGTACTCAAATTCATGATTGTATTGTGACATTGTTTTTTGTAGGGAAATATAACAAATCTGAAAGGTTGCGTAAGTGTTAGAACCCCACACAAATATTTGGGCCACCTTTTACTGAAATAACAGCTTTAATTGTTTTAGTAAGTATGTATCATTTTTAAATGGAATGATTTTGGCCCATTCTTGCCAGATGTGCGCCAGGTTATTAAAAAGCTTGTGCGAAGATTGTGGACCACACTTTTCAAATACTTTTAAAGATCCTTAAGGGAATGAGATCAGGACTTTGAACTGGGGTGCCGTAGAATATTCAAGTTTTTTTTCTGGAGGCACTCCAATAATTCTTTGCATCATTGTCCTGTTGAAAGATGAATTACCTCCTACACATATTTACTGCTGGGCAGTGTTGGGATGTGCCACACATATAGCTCTTTGGCCAAAGTTTTATTTGACCACTATGTGTTTCCCACATTGAAGCTGGCCCACTTCTGTGCTTTCAGATGACTTTTCATTGCAGGTCAATGTTATGCGGAGTTGATATGATTGATTGGTGCACATTAGTCCACATTAGTCAAATACTTTTGCAAGGCAATATATACAGTGGAGAGAACAAGTATTTGATACACTGCTGATTTTGCAGGTTGTCCTACTTACAAAGCATGTAGAGGTCTGTCATTTTTATCATAGGGACACTTTTTATTTTAAAATAATTAATTAGCATTTTATTGCATTACATAAGTATTTGATCACCTACCAACAAGTAAGAATTCCGGCTCTCACAGACCTGTTCGTTTTTCTTTAAGAAGCTCTCCTGTTCTCCACTCATTACCTGTATTAACTGCACCTGTTTGAACTCATTACCTGTATGAAAGACACCTGTCCACACACTCAGTCAAACAGACTCCAACCTCTCCACAATGGCCAAGAACATAGAGCTGTGTAAGGACATCAGGGATAAAATTGTAGACTTGCACAAGGCTGGGATGGGCTACAGGACAATAGGCAAGCAGCTTGGTGAGAAGCAACATTTCGCAATTATTAGAAAAATTATTTGAAAATGGAAGAGGTTCAAGATGACGGTCAATCTCCCTCGGTCTGGGGCTCCATTCAAGATCTCACCTCGTGGGGCATCAATGATCATGAGGAAGGTGAGGGATCAGCCCAGAACTACATGGCAGGACCTGGTCAATGACCTGAAGAGGGCTCGGACCACAGTCTCAAAGAAAACCATTAGTAATACACATTACGCCGTCATGGATTAAAATCCTGCAGCGAACGCTAGGTCCCCCTGCTCAAGCCAGCGCATGTCCAGGCCCATCTGAAGTTTGCCTATGACCATCTGGATGATCCAGAGGAGGAATGGGAGAAGGTCATGTGGTCTGAATGGGAGAAGGTCAATGTAGCTTTTTGGTCTAAACTCCACTCGCCATGTTTGGAGGAAGAAGAAGGATGCGTACAACCCCAAGGACACCATCCCAACCGTGAAGCATGTAGGTGGAAACATAATTCTTTGGGGATGCTTTTCTGCAAAGGGGACAGGACGACTGCACCATAGTCATCCTGTGGGGAGGATGAGGGGAGGATGGATGGGGCCATGTATCGCGAGATCGTGGCCAACAACCTCCTTCTCTCAGTAAGAGCATTGAAGATGGGTCGTGGCTGGCTCTTCCAGCATGAGAATACCCTAAAACACACAGCCAGGGCACCTAACGAGTTGCTCCGTAAGAAGCATGTCAAGATCCTGGAGTGGCCTAGCAAGTCTCCAGACCTGAACCCAATAGAAAATCTTCGGAGGGAGCTGAAAGTCCGTATTGCCCAGTGACAGTCCTGAAACCTGAAGGATATGGAGGATGCAGCACTTTACCATAAAGGGCTGATTGATCTGAAGCTTTTCGGTATTTGGTTATTTTGTATTCTTGGTCACCTCTTTTGGCTTCTTGGTCTCCTCCTTTGAGTTCTTGGTCACCTCCTACTTAGTTTGGTCAGACGGCCAGCTGTAGGAAGAGTCTTGTTATTTTCAAACTTCTTCCATTTCGTAATGGAGCCCACTCTTCTCCTAGGAACATTCAGTTCTTAAGCAATTTTTCAAAAACCTCCACATTTATACCTCGACACAATTCCATCTCGAATGTCTATGTAGAGTTTTTTGACTTCTTTGCTTAGTTTTTGCTCTGACATGCACTGTGAAATGTGAGCCCTTATGGACAGGTGTGTGCCTTTGTAATTCATGTCCAGTCACTTGAATGTGCCACTGGTGTACTCCAATCAAAAACATGTGCAATGTGGAGAAGGTAAAGAGGTCTGAATACTTTTTGAAGGCACTGTACATAGGTATATTTAACGAACAGTAGCCAATTCTTGGTACGAAGGAAGAGAGAGAGGCTTTTGACATTGCCAGTGACTTAACTGTGCAGCGCAACACTGGGTCTGTAAAAAGCAAAGCTTTTTATTGATTTTATTGATTGTTGTTTTTATTGATATCAGATTCACAGTTGTTCAGTGTAATTTCCATAACTTTAACAGCAACATAGCATTATGTCTCTAGTCATGTACAATTATGTAAACCTGCATTAATAAAACACCACATTGTCCCTGGAACATATATAAACCTTACATAAATCTCACTTCTGAAGGCTTCTCTATGAAAATGCAATGATATGCGTGCATGGCATTGTTGTTTAAGTGTTACAATACCTCAGAACATCTCAAGTCACTCAGGTTTTGTACTGGAACCTCCTGATCTCAGATTAAATCACGTAGTGAGCGATTGTGCAGCTAAAAATGTCATCACCCAACCAAGAAGCAACAATTCAATCGAACATTCTTGCATATAATACTATAAATGACTAAACATATAGCTAAGACACAATCTACGTCAACAGCCTCTGGGCAAATTAATACCCAATTAATGTATGTTTGCCTGGTAATCATGCTGCAAGTTCACAGCAATGATGTCTGGAAATAAGACTCACAATAGAGCTCAGTTTGGGGGGGGGGGTATAACAATGCTCAATTTACCATCATGGTTATTCACTTGGAAACCATTAGTAACCAAATAAGACCCTTCAAGTTGATTTAAACAATGCCATTGTCTGCTAGCAAGTATTTGTCAGATTGGATGACAGGTTCATAACATCATTACACATCATTAAACATACTGCTGATAACCTCGCTCCCCCACCTCATTTGCATATTAATAACATCAAATTATTCTGATCGTTCACAACAGACCTTCCCTCCTGTCCTCTCTGATTCTCATTTGCCACGTCGGCATGTGTTAATTACGAACTGACGTATGGCTTGGTGACACTTGTCCGCAAGTGTTGACAGGACATGAAAGCAATCTTGTTGACAGTTGAATGGATCCGAGGAAGAAGAGGGGACATTGGTGGTCCACAAAACAAAAGAATCCAGATGACATATGTATGGAAAATGCCAGTCTAAGCCAATATACAACACTATGCCAAGTAATTAAACTCTTGACAACTTTCTATTCTGTCAGCCAGGTGCAGAGACACAGGTATCTTGTGATGGAATGGGAACTTGACAATAGGCAACATGACACTTTTGAACTAATTTCTTGTGAGATTGGATATTTAATATATTGGGATGAAAGCAAGCTGGCAATATAAATACCCAAGAACAGTCTATCCTGTCTGAATGTCTACCTGTCAGTTGAAAATAGGAAATATTTCATGAAATGAGGCATGTAGCTGTGTAGAATGTGGCGTGATGCAGGGCATGCATTATATTTTCATGTTTGCCGCTGTGGAATGATGTTGTTTAACTCCAAATGATGGGTACTACTGTCCCGCTGTTAAGAAGTGGTGGGAAGCCAAGCTTTCCCTTCTCCCCTGTGACTGCTGTATTTGTTTCTCTTTGCTTCCTCTAGTCTGGCATCCACTCTATCAAAAGTACATGTCTCAGGGACTGCTTTCATTCCTCTACCTTGTCTAGAGCTGATCTGAATACAGCTATTTTGCCAGAAGTGATGCTACATTTCTCAGAGGAGCTAAACCATAGGCAGGAAAGTTTATTTCCAGGTTTCAGAACATTAGGGGTGGGGGGGGGCAGTCTTTTATAATGAAATCATGGAACACAATCTTACATTGATTTGTCTATTTGTGGCCTGAGTGTGTGAAACAATTGTAAACAATCCCAAATATTGTTTTAACATTGCAAAAAGCAATGGAGTTTTATTTAGAGTTCGTAGGTATTATGCAATATTGTATACGTTTGTATTTTAGCTTCAGTCTGTGTTCTCGCTCAGAAAATCTTTTAAAAAAAACTCAAGATATCCTGGAAATAATTGTTAGTCAGTAAGCTTTATAAAAGGTGTTTCCGACCCAAACTGCAGAGGAGGATAATATATGTCCCCTGTCAATTGAAACAACCCGATTCACAGTTAGCCTGAATAAATTCATCATGCTGTAGGGTCCTGATCTAAATGCAATTTGTTTTGCAGGGGTAATGTTTTTTAGTGACCATTCATCAGTGTAGTCTTCAGCATGAGTTTGTTTAGCTTTTCTAAGAACATCATATTTCATCTTGCAGTATATATTACAGGCTTGGCTTATCATTAAGAGAAATAACTCTTAGCCATTTTTTATCATTGATTAAGCTGATACAAATACAGTAATGCCTCTCCAATGTCCACAGGCATATAAAAGGGGAAATTCTCTGATTACCTGGGAGAGGAATCTGTTCTTGTGATGTGCTCAGAGATGGATGATGTTTTACCACCGTTTTTGAATGATTAGAATTGATTCAGTGGGATCCCACATAAACATGGACATTTGTCTAAACAAAGAAGTGCATTTATATTTTGTATGGTCATGGGTGATGACAAACTGATTGAGCCGAAGCAATCCCTCAAAGACAAGATAACATAAAAAGTGTAATTCGAGGACACTATTTATTTACATTTATAGAGAGAAATCAACTGTGACCATGGTCTCTTTTACAGCTGAACCCTGTATTAGAACAAAAGGACATATACAAAATCCAAAAATATTAAAATACACACATTAAAAAAAGAATCACCTTTCACAAAAACAGGCTTGTTTATCACATATTCAATTTCCCTAATAGGTCAAATATAAATGGCATTTTGTCTATGTGGAGAATTTTCAAAGCAGTTTTTCCCACTACTGAATATGCCCATTGTCTCCATGAATAGCCAGTTTTGACAGTGTGTTTGTTTACTGATGCACGGCTCCCTCATTTGGAACACAGTCACCTGTTTGTTATTATCACCCTCACCTATGTTCCCTTATCAATGTGAATATTTAAGTTCCTCCTTCCATAGTGATTCTTGTCGGTCATTATTTGGTACTCATACTCATGTTTTCATGTAGTTTCTTTTTTTACCTTTTAGTTTAGTTCTTTAGTAAAAGTCCTCCATTCTCCCTGCACCTGTGTCCTGCCTTCTGTTTCAACATTACTTACATTTCATATAGTAGATTCTTCAAAGTAGCCACCCTTTGACTTGATGACAGCTTGGTAGTTGCCTGGAATGCATTTCAGTTTACAAGTGTGCCTTGGTAAAAGTAGATTTGTGATATTTCTTTCCTTCTTAATGCATTAGAGTGGGTATACAGCAGATCAATATTATGTCTGTACTGTAGTATATATATGTGTGTGTGTGTGTGTTAGTGTATGTGTATGTATCATGGCAAGAACAGACATTACTAAAACCTTAGAAGTTTTTTCAAGTGCAGTCACAAAAAACTTTAAGCGCTGTGATGAAACTGGCTCTGGGAAGACCTAGAGTTACTTCTGCTGCAGAGAACAAGTTAATTAGAGTTAATAGCCTCAGAAATCAACAATTAATGTCACCTCAGATTGCATCTCAAAATAAATGCTTCACACAGTTCAAGAAACAGACATCTCAATATCAACTGTTCATAGGAAACTGTGTGAATCAGGCTTTATGGTCAAATTGCTAAAAGAAACCACTATTCAATGACACCAATAAGAACATACTTGCTGGGGCCAAGAAGCACAACAAATAGACATTAGATAGGCGGAAATACATTATTTTGTCTGATGACTCCAAATTTGTGATTTTTTGTTCCAATCACCATGTCTTTGTGAGACGTAATGTGGGTGAGTGTATGATATCCGCATGTGAAGTTCCCACCGTGAAGCATAGAGGAGGTGTGATGGTGTGGGGGTGCTGGTGATACTGTCTGTGATTTATTTAAGGCACACACAACAAGCATGGCTACCACATCATTGTGCAGTGATATGCCATCCCATCTGGGTTGCGCTTAGTGGGACTACAATTTGTATTTCAACAGGATAATGATCCAAAAACACACCTCCATGCTGTGAAAAGGCTATTTGACCAAGAATGAGAGTAATGGTGCTGCATCAGATGACCTGGCCTCCACAATCACCTGACATCAACCCAATGAAGATGGTTTAGGACAAGTGAACGGCAGAAGGAAAAACAGGCAACAAGTGATCAGCATATGTGGGAAGTCCTTCAAGACTGTTGGAAAAGCATTCCAAGTGACTACCAAAGCTGGTTGAGAGAGTGCCAAAAGTGTACAAAGCTGTCATCAAAGCATGGAACTGAGAATATACAGCTCTTTTATGTGTGAACAATTAATGCAACTGGAAACACCTGATCAATTAGATACACCTGTGAGCCAAATGTCCCAATACTTATGCTCATTTAAAATGGAAGGAACTCTGAAAGTTAGTTGGTAAAACAAGTGTTGAAACAGACAGAAATATGGTGACATTCTGTACTTTTGCGTCATATTCATCTTTTAATTGCATATTCATATGCCTTGAATGTACAGCAAAAATAGCAATTGTGACTTTAATACAGGGCACTGTATTAGTAGGATGAAACATGTTCCACAACAGAACAATTCATGGTTTATAACTTTGGGGTCAATCAAATGTAGATTTTGTGACCTAGAGAGTAGCATATACTTGGTTGTATTAACATTTAGTACAGCAAAATATTCACATTTAGTACCAACCTAGGATGCATAAGTGATTTTTGTATTAGTTGGTAGTTAGACTGCAGGTGAGTAACAGCTGGTGCAAGATACGGAGCTCCAGCGTATAGTACTGTGTCATCACAATGAAAATGTAAATTACAATTTCTCACAGTTACAGATATAATTTATGTATGAGGTGAACAAGAAAGCACCTGCAATTTAAATTTGTACATCCCCTTTGTTAACAACAGGAAATCCAGTTGAAATCAGTTACAATAACCAGACATGTATCACTGAGGCTATTTTGAAACCAGAAGCATGTGTCCTTGGCTCCGGCCAAATTAAGATTTTTTTTTAAGTGAGATTGAGTGATCAACTTTATCAAAAACCTTTGACAGATCAACAAAGCTTTTCATTTAAGGCTTTGGCAATATCATTCATTACCAGGGTACTTGCTGTTAAAGTACTTCGCCCAGGTTTCAATCTAAATGATAGTTCTATGATAAAAGCATGGATTTGAGGTTATGTCAGCTGTTATGACATGGTTACGACCTTGTTATAACATGTTTTAATGCTCTGCAAAATGTTACCTTGTTTGTGAGCAAACATTTGATAGGTTTATCTACTGGCCCTTGAACATGCAACATACATTTTTTCCTCTACCTGCACTGCCATTTCAGTTGTATTTACAAAATGGATCATTCATTATTTTTGTCCACTACCTTTATTGCTATATCTGTAGACACATTTTCAAATAAAATGGGGTCTCATCAAAAATGTTGCTTTGTTTGCTTTGCTGATGTATGGCACATGTTAAATCCAGATTAATTATATATACAAAGAGATTGATCCTGACACCTGCACATATGCTGAGCCATCAGGCAGTCCGTTTGTATTTCCAAACGCTCTCCTGAAGTGTTTGGATTTGACCAGATGGCAACATTAAAATAACATCAATCCCCTTATCCACTTAATTATCTGTAACCTACTGGCTTGATGTTTGTTATGTGTGGCCTATTGTTTGTGCTTGTGTGTGCTAGTGTCTGCGTGTGTGCACTCTGTGGGTGCAAAGGTTTTCTAGTAACTTTATCTGGACAGCATTAGGAAAAGGATCAAATAAGAGGCTGGTTGGTAACGTGGTTACAAAGCATTACATTCCACTGTGACAAGG
Organism: Esox lucius; assembly: GCF_011004845.1. Taxonomy (NCBI): domain Eukaryota; kingdom Metazoa; phylum Chordata; class Actinopteri; order Esociformes; family Esocidae; genus Esox; species Esox lucius. The sequence continues at coordinate 28,173,359 of NC_047575.1, forward strand.
AAAGTGAAGTGTGGTAGAAAAATAAAATGGCTGCAAATCTATTTCCAATGACAACTCAGAGCACCAGTCACTTGGCTCTCAGTGTTTCCAGAGGGTTTCATTACCTGAGGAGCAAGATTAAGTGATGGATGCATTCAAGTAAGAGGGCCAGTAACATTTTAATAAGAGCTTAGAAATCCAGGAGAAGCTCTCAGGGAGCGGCCTTGCTCAGGGGAGACTGACCTCTTAAACAGAGTGGCTGCCCGATCCAACAGCAGCAGCTTACTGCTTTGCCAAGAAGCAAAGTTTCATTTCTAAAAGCCCATGACGCATTTATTAATGCCCGGCCACTTAAAAGTGTGTGGGCCTCAGAGTATTCTCCCTCTATATCCCTTCACCCATCCCTCCCTCTGTTCTCTTTCTCCTTCGTTTTCTTACTCCTCAGTTTTATGGCTAATAGCTTCATTGAAGCGAGGATCAATAAGTTAATTTAATTCACTGCACACAGCTCACAGTGTTAATGGCTTAGTCTGGGCTATGACCGGAGCAGCTGTTTTAGAGAGTCTAGCCCGTCTGCTAAGCAGTAGTGTAGTTTTCCTTGCTCCACAATAGGGTTCAGGTTCCCACAATTATGCAAATCCGTCCCAGCGCTGTTGTGATTTAGGGGGTGAGTAAAGAGTGGATTGCATTGGCTCTTGCTATTTTATTATGAACGGAAGCTAGGTGTGATGACCAAGTAGCAGAGTAAGCAGTCTATGTTTATTTGTTGGCTAAGGGTCCCTGAGAAAGTGATCATGGATTTAATTGGGCACGTCCTGATTATAAAATTACACAATGTTGGCTTCCAAAATACATAAAAATAAATGAAGGTATCTTCATACTTTCCAGGCATCTTTACATTTATCAGATAGATATAAAAAGGGAAAATAGTGGACCTATTATATCGACAAGATAACCAACCATGTAAATGTTTTACCATCTACATTTTAGTCATTTAGCTGACACTGTTATTAATTGAAACCTACACTCACCTAAAGGACTATTAGGAACACCTGTTCAATTTCTCAGTTATGCAATTATCTAATCAACCAATCACATGGCAGTGGCTTCAATGCATTCAGGGGTGTGGTCTTGGTAAAGACAATCTCATGAACTCCAAACTGAATGTCAGAATGGGAAAGAAAGGTGATTTAAGCAATTTTGAGCGTGGCATGGTTGTTGGTGCCAGACGGGCCGGTCTGAGTATTTCACAATCTGCTCAGTTACTGGGATTTTCAAGCACAACCATTTCTAGGGTTTACAAAGAATGGTGTGAAAAGGGAAAAACATCCAGTATGCGGCAGTCCTGTGGGCGAAAATGCCTTGTTGATGCTAGAGGTCAGAGGAGAATGGGCCGACTGATTCAAGCTGATAGAAGAGCAACTTTGACTGAAATAACCACTCGTTACAACCGAGGTATGCAGCAAAGCATTTGTGAAGCCACAACACTAAGACGTTAAGCCAGTAAAGACTTTGTAGGCCCTGCCCAGGTTCCAAAGTTGAGTTTCTCTCCAACCCCCATCCTCAATATCTGTAAGCACGTCTGATATCTACACTGCTCATAAAAATAAAGGGAACAATGAAAACACATAGCGGTTCTCGATGAACAACATATGTTAAATATAATTTTTTTTACTGTACACTGTGTGATTCGTTGAGAAAGAAATATGTAGCAAAGGTCAATGGAAACCAAAATCACCTACCAATTGAGGGCTGGATTCAAACTTGCACTGAAAATCAAAGTAAACAATTGAAATCACAAGCTGTTCCAACTCATAATGTGACTCAACAGTGTGTATGGCCCCCATGTGCATGTATGCACTCCCGACAACGACTGGGCATGCTCCTGATGAGACGGTGGATGGTGTCCTTGGAGATCTCCTCCCAGACCTGGATCAGGGCATCAGTGAGCTCCTGGACAGTCTGTGGCGCTATTTGGTGTAGTCGGATGGACCGATACATGACGTCCCAGAGGATATCGATTGGATTTAGGTGTGGGGAATGTGAGGCCCAGTCAATGGCATCAATATCTTTTATCATCTAGGAACTGCCTACACACTCTGGTCACATGAGGCCAGGCATTTTCCTGCACCAGGAGGAACCCAGGGCCCACTGCATCAACGTGTAGGTTTTGACAATGTTTTGCGTGTAGTTTTGATGATAGGTCTGATGATTTCATCCCAGTACTTAACAGCAGTCAGGGTACTGTTGGCTAGCACATAGAGGAAACATACACACCAGTAACCTGCTGGAGGTCATTTTGTAGGGCTCTGGCAGTGGTTCTCCTGTTCCTTCTTGCACAAAGGAGCAGATACAGATCCTTTTTATTCTTAATTATATTGTTTCTTATACTTTTTTCTCTGCTTATATACCAATGTTCTCCCTCCCCATGGACCTCTGGAGGCTTGGCCCTCTAATGCCAATATCTCTCCTTCTCCCTTTCTTAGCAAATAAAGCATAGATTAAAAATGCCTTGTTAATATAAGGGCTATATTGTAATTTAATATAAGAATTTTCTTTGAATACACCGGGTTGTATTCATTCCGCCATTTCTGTTGCAGAAGGTTCTAGCTGCAACCAGAATAAGAGTGTGTACTGTAGAAAATCAAGTCTCATCCAATTTCATGTTTTGCAACAGAATCATCAAGTACCGCTCTGGTTTATTATTGTATCCTACGTTGTGCAAACACAACCAACAATATATTAGTAATAACAGCATTTGTTAGTGATGGACAAATGAGGCTTCATTACCGGTCTTCTAGCAGCTGGAAAATATGCTAGCAGTGCTAACTCAGATTTTCTTTTTCAAAATAAAAGCCAATATTGAAAGGCATTAGTCAAAATAGTTAACAATCTAGTCTGTACCTGTTATGTTTAATGTTTGTAACAAATATTGTTCTTGTCTGTTCTTGTTTACAGACTGGAATGTTAACTATATTGCAATATACATTTCAATTATGCTTTTATTTTGACAAAGAAAATCTGAGTGCTGCCAGCATAATATCTTGCTGCTAAAATAATGCTAATGAAGCCTTGTTTGGCCATCACTAGTGTTTGTTCTTTAAATTAACTGCTTTACTGTTGTATAATTTCAAACAAGAAGGACAGTTTCATTGCTACAGATTCCAGATCAAATGCAATGAATGTTGCAGTCTCCGAATGGTGCAGTTACCAAAGCAAGCATGGGTTTTTGATAATAGATTTCCCCTTTAAAATACATTTTTGAAATATCCCAATGGATTTCAGCAATATGTAAAAAAAAACATTCAATTGATCTGAATACTCCCATTCAAGCTGGCTAAGTAGAAATCCCTATCTTTGTCTGGAGTAATGGCACAAATGAGATGATGAGCGATTGCAAACTTATCTAAATGGCTGTTACCTCAGGTCACAGCCCTGTAATGCAATTCATTCCAACATTGCCAAGGTAAATATCTGTGATAATGAGATCAATGTTCCTATATTTGGAGGGAGACCAATTGTCTGGGCTCCCAGGCCTAATCTGTTTGCAGAGATGTTTGAAATCCAATCCTACAGCTATTAAAATGTTCTCTTCCCAAACTCGTATGAATTACAGACCTTGCTCTCCATGATGTAGCATTGCTTGTGTGTCTTCAAAGCCTATCTAGGTCTAATTTATGTGCATTTCTAGTGTTATATGTCCCCTTCTTTGCCTAGCCAATGTTTATGAATGATTAGCTATTATTCAAGGGAGTATTAGGGCGACTGATAGAGGGAGAAAAGAGAGACAAACATTTTGAAGTATAAATTGCCTTTCTGACCTCTCAAGATGTAGGCGGACTTGAAACTGTTCTGTAGGAGATCTCAGACAGGATATGAGAGAATCTGAGTCAAGGTCTTAGAACTGTCAGAATGAGGTGTGACAATGCTCGGAAGAGATTAAACTTGACTGCCGCGGCTTAATGTCTTTAGACAGGGACAGATGTTACGCCGGTCACCAGAGATTCAGTGACTTTAGTTGTCTCTGGAGCACATTGGCTTATTGTACTACTACAACAGTTTAGTTTCAAGCTGGTGATGGGTCACAAACACCCAAACAACTCACTTGTATTGGACTTCTGTAAGGAAGTATTTCTTCGCCCAAAATCACTTACAGTATAATTAAATTATTCCATGAATAAACAAATACTTCTGAAATTACAAGGTATGATGAATGCTGGTGAATTTGAATGCTTTTGCTTATGGATGTTAATACGTTCCCAAATACTGGGAGGTCTGTCTCCAGCCCACTCCTTCAACCACACCAGCAATCTCCTAAATGCAGCTCACTCCCCAGATCATGATCACTGGAATTCTACTATTGTGCCCACCAAACCTGTTCCAATTGGATCCTGGACTTCCTGATGGGCAGACCCTAGGTGATGGGAAAGGGCAACCTCACCTCCTCTACACTGACCCTGAGCACTGGAGCCCTACAGGGCTGCGTACTCAGTGCCCTCCTGTACTCTCTGTTCATGCATGGCTGTGTGGCCAAACACAGCTCCACCATCATCCTCAAATTTGTGGAAGACACCACCATCCAGTGTCTCATCTCCAACAACAATGAGACTGCTTATAGAGAGGAGATAAAGAACCTGGCTACATGGTGCCAGGACAACAACCTCACTCTCAACGTCTGTAAGAATAAAAAGATGATCGTAGATTGCAGGAAGCAGCAGAGGGAGGTCATGCCCCCATTCACATCGATTCACATCAGTGGAAGTGGAGAGAGTCTCTGAATTCACATTTCTCAGTGTGTTCATCAAGTATGACCTCACTTGGTCCAGACAAGCAAACTCGGCAGTGAAAACTGCCCAAAAACGATGATAATTCCTGAAGAGACTCAAGACATTTAGCATGTCTGCAAATACTCTCACCAACTTCTACAGGAGCACCATTGAAAGCATCCTCTCAGGCTGCATTACTGCCTGGTACAACAGCTGCTTCGCTGCGGATCGCAAGTCCATCCGGAGGGTGGGCAAAGTCTGTGGAGTGCATCATCGACTGCCATCTACCCTCCATGCAAGGCATCTGCCATACACAATGCCTGAGGAAAGCACGGAACATCATTAAAGGTCACATCTATGGTCTGTTCACACTGCTGCCGTCTGGTAGATGCTACCGGAACAATGGAACACGCACTTCCAGACTCAAAAACGTTTTTTCCCCTCAGGCCATAAGGCTCCTCAATCAGTAACACTGATCATACTGATCACAAACACTCCAGTTGCCCTGATGTACTGTCAGTACTTTTAATGGGCATTAGAATATTCCTTTGCATGTACCATTCATAAGTATATTACACTCATATGTATCTATAATACTCAATGCTTCTACCATACTGTTCATTCTCCCCATCCTACTCTTTCAAAATTGCTGCTAATAATTTTTTGTAATGTATATTACTGCCATACTTGCCATTTCTACAATATACAATACTACTATCAATATTGCTGCTAATTTACAGTACTCTTTTTAAACTGCTGCTATGTACAGTGTTCTGTATATTATTGCTCTATCCTTTAGATATATTTTTTGATGTGTGTAATCTTATTTCTCTTAATTCTCACTACATAGTTGTTGTGTACTATGTCACCATTCATAAACGTATTGCACTCACAGGTATCTACAATATTCAATAACACCAATTGCTGCTAGTTCATACCCATGTATATTATTGCCATACATGCCATATCTAAATGTTCAATGATGCTACCAAGACTGCTGCTAGTTAACAGTACTCTTATTTTAAACTGCTGCTATATACACTCACCTAAAGGATTATTAGGAACACCTGTTCAATTTCTCATGAATGCAATTATCTAATCAACCAATCACATGGCAGTTGCTTCAATGCATTTAGGGGTGTGGTCCTGGTCAAGACAATCTCCTGAACTCCAAACTGAATGTCAGAATGGGAAAGAAAGGTGATTTAAGCAATTTTGAACGTGGCATGGTTGTTGGTGCCAGACGGACCGGTCTGAGTATTTCACAATCTGCTCAGTTACTGGGATTTTCACGCGCAACCATTTCTAGGGTTTACAAAGAATGGTGTGAAAAGGGAAAAACATCCAGTATGCGGCAGTCCTGTGGGCGAAAATGCCTTGTTGATGCTAAAGGTCAGAGGAGAATGGGCCGACTGATTCAAGCTGATAGAAGAGCAACTTTGACTGAAATAACCACTCGTTACAACCGAGGTATGCAGCAAAGCATTTGTGAAGCCACAACACGCACAACCTTGAGGCGGATGGGCTACATCAGCAGAAGACCCCACCGGGTACCACTCATCTCCACTACAAATAGGAAAAAGAGGCTACAATTTGCACGAGCTCACCAAAATTGGAATATTGCCTGGTCTGATGAGTCTCGATTTCTGTTGAGACATTCAGATGGTAGAGTCAGAATTTGGCGTAAACAGAATGAGAACATGGATCCATCATGTCTTGTTACCACTGTGCAGGCTGGTGGTGATGGTGTAATGGTGTGGGGGATGTTTTCTTGTCACACTTTAGGCCCCTTAGTGCCAAATGGGCATCGTTTAAATGCCACGGCCTACCTGAGCATTGTTTCTGACCATGTCCATCCCTTTATGACCACCATGTACCCATCTTCTGATGGCTACTTCCAGCAGGATAATGCGACATGTCACAAAGCTTGAATCATTTCAAATTGGTTTCTTGAACATGACAATGAGTTCACTGTACTGAAATGGCCCCCACAGTCACCAGATCTCAACCCAATAGAGCATCTTTGGGATGTGGTGGAACGGGAGCTTCGTGCCCTGGATGTGCATCCCACAAATCTCCATCAACTGCAAGATGCTATCCTATCAATATGGGCCAACATTTCTAAAGAATGCTTTCAGCACTTTGTTGAATCAATGCCACGTAGAATTAAGGCAGTTCTGAAGGCGAAAGTGGGTCAAACGGAGTATTAGTATACTAATAACCCTAATCACCTAATAACCCTTTAGGTGAGTGTACAGCGTTATGTATATTGTTTCTTTATTTTATTATTTTCTGTCTAGCTATATTTTGGATTATATACTTGTCTTAACTCTCACTAGGTATTTGTTGGGTGCTGTGTCACAAGAGTTTCATGGCACAGGATGACGCTGTGTTGTTTGATGCATTTGACATCAACCTTGAAACTTATCACCTGTATCTCATCAGCATCCACTATTTAGTTCAGTTCTTTGCACATTCTTCTTTGTGAGGTATTGAATGTGTGCTATGACATTACTAAGACTGTTTATCTGTTAATCCTTTGGATCATAGGCGCCGATTTATGTTTTCCTCCGTGGGTGCTCATAGGCCCATGCCATTTATATATATTTATATATATATACACACACACCTATATACCTATATATACACACATATATACCTATATATACACACCTATATATACCTATATATACACACCTATATATACCTATATATACACCTATATATACATATATAAACGCACTACGCACACCTATTCATTTACTTATTAATAAAGCCGTAAAGTAGATCTTTCAAAATGTACCACTTATCACAAATACATGATTGGAGATGAAAAGTTTAACTGACACGTAGGCCTAACCGCGATCAGTTCGTGGGAAATTAATGTTTTGCGCTATTATCTAAATATCGATTAAAAAAAACTACACATATAGTTTCTGGGAGTTTCTCCCTAATTTCTGCTACGAGTTTTTGATAGTGGCATTTTTTCATCTGAGAAACGCTGTGATTGGTGGATAGGGAGCACCCGGAGCAGGCGACTGGTTATGTCGCTGTCACTAACATCGACATAACCAATCACAGTGTGACAGACGCTTTACATATCACCAACGGCAAGTTTAATTTTAAATGAATGTAGCCTACTGGCGGACTGACGGTCTGGCACACGTGGGTGCTTGTGCTCGGTATTTTCGTGGGTGCTCGCTATTTTCCGTGGGTGCTCGCTATTTTCTGTGGGTACTCGCTATTTTCCGTGGGTGCTCGAGCCCCGGAGAACCCACGGTATCGGCGCCTATGCTTTGGATAGCCTTTTTGTGCATCGAGTTCTCTAGGCTGTTTTCTCTGACAACGTTTGTTCATCTCTTCCCTGTCTGTACTTTCACTCTAGACCTGTGTTTTCAACCTACCTGCCTGTTTTTGGAAATGTACGACTTCTGCCAGATTTTCTGCACTTTTGCCTGATCTACTACCTATTTTCGAACTTTGCTTGTTTCTGATGACATGTTTTGCCTGTCCTTGGTTCTGTTAATAAACCTGTGTTTTAATTGATTGATATGGCTAATTGATTGATATGGCTACAACTTAATCCGCATTTAAGAGGGAGATGAGTGGAACATGGCATTCATTACCAGGGCCACTATGAATATCTTATAAATATCGCCATATGGATTCACCAACGCCCCCACCGCCTTCCAGTCATTTACGAATGAAGTATTCCGGGACATGAGCGACCGATTCATCACTGTGTATATCGATGACATTTTCATCTACTCCCATTCCTTGACTGAACACATTTCCCATGTCAAAACAAGTCCTTTGCCGCCTCCAGGAAGGCCAAGAAGAGTGCCTTCCATATAACTACCGTCTCCTTCCTGGGCTTTGCTTTGCTGACCCCTCGATGACAATAAGGTTACCGCCAATGCGTAACTGGCCTCAGCCCCACACAGTAAAGTAACTACAATGATTACTCGGCTTCGCCAACTACTACCAGAGGTTCATACTCAACTTCAGCACCACAGCCACTTCTCTCTCCGTCCTAACCAGCCAAAAGACTTAAACACTACACTGGACTGACTCTGCCCAATCTGCCTTTGATACCCTGAAGCAGGTGTTCTCTTCTGTGGCCATCATTCGCCAACATGATCCAACCCAGCCTTTCACATTGGAGGTCAACGCTTCTGTAGTGGATGTGGGGGATGTCCTAACCTAACGGCTCGGGACATCTCCCAAATTACACCTATTCGCCTTCTGCCAGCAGTTCAGTACTTTTGACCGATCCACTACTTACCTGTTATTGAACTTTGCCTGTTTCTGACAATAGGTTTTGCCTGTCCCTGGTTCTGTTAATAAACTGGCGCACTCTGCAATTAGAACCACACCACCTGTCTGTCTGAGTCATATTCTGTCCCACAATTCCTTTTATTTATTTATTTTTTTATCACCTTCTGTGTTTTGCACTGTAAACATTCTTCTAGAGTATATAAAGTTGTTGTAGCCTCAGCACTGCCTGAAGAGATTGCGAAAGTTTTAACTTTTGCTATTTGCACTACCAATGAACTTCATTCAGGTCATTTTGCTTGCCTCGCCTAGTCAAGCTGGGCAGCTGAAAATACACGATCAACCATTGATGTACACATATTATACAGCACGGTGTTACAGCATTTACAGTATTCACTATCTAGATACACAAAGATGTACAGAGGACATATGCTACATAATCTTGTTAATAGAAGGGGATCAGGAATGGGTGAGTAAACTGAGAAATGTCAAGTGAAAGGAATATGTACATGAAGTAACATATGCATTAAGCAAGACTAGGATATTTGGATTTGGAGGTCTTTCATGGAGGTGAAACAGGAAAGCTACCATTGGTCACACAGATCCAGACAGCTTTAATCTAGAGCCATGAGATCCTAGGACTTTATTACATGACCTTTGCAGCTGAACAGAATGGACTGCCTTTGGCTTCAATTATGTTTAATGGAGTCCTGGCTCATTTAATACTGTTGTTCCATCAACAGACTTCTGATTCAAGAAAGTCTTAATAATCTTTGCAGAATGTCCTGTTAGGTGTCATAAGGCTGTTGCACAGGACTGTATATATAAAAATAAATGGCTATAGAACAAAACAAGAAGACAAAGTTTACTTCTATCTCCCCAACCCAAAGATAAGTCTAATTTACCAAACTGATGATAGATAGTTTGTGTAAAAAAGGCCATCTAAGATTTAACAGTTTAAGCACAACTACATTTGTAGTCTGTTAAACTTGCCCAATACCCCTTACTAGTGGTACCTAAAATGTCATCTCACTTGTATACACCAATCACAGTATGCCATTTCCTGTGCACCTCACCAAACACTGTGCATCCATGTGCATCATGCTATTTCTAGTCTGCTTTCCTAGGTCAGTCAGTTATGCTAGCTCATTGATGCTATTTATCAAATGCCTCGTTTAGGATTTTCTCACAATGATATTGTCTATCTACACTTAAACTTGTTAAAAGACATGAATCTTCATGTAGCCTCATGCTATGGTGTACTCTAATAACCCATAATTTAGTATTTAGTCTATTTAGCCTGTGGCTTGTGGCTCTGTTATTATCTCAAACCAACGTCTTGTGGACATGCGCAGATCTTGGTTACATTAGTCACAATCCAGTTATCACATACTTACCAGCAATTGAGGCTTTGTCACGTTAGTGAATTCATTATTATTTCTGCATTAGTAATCAGTCATGGATTGTTGTAACGCATATGTTGATGTATTGATGTACATTATGTTCCATGCTACAGCCAATTACTATGCAGGTTCATGTTCATAGTACATGCCTAATTAGTTTACCTCAGAGACCTTATGTATGTACAGTATCTGTATATGCCATTATCTAAGTGTTACTCCTAATACTCTGTATGTTCAAATCTGTATTTTATTTCTTTATATAACCTCTTCTACTACCAATTTCACCATACCATGTCTTTTTTGTGTGAACAGTACGCAAAGGGAATCGTGGCAACCAAGCCAATGGCAAGGGCCCTAGTGAATTCTATCCCAATCTACTGGCTCCAGATTAGTATAAATGGATCAGCAGCATTTTTCCTGCACTACATTCAATGTTCAGTGCCTTTGAGTTCTTGTTGCAGGACGCACACTGTACTATATTGTATATTATAAACTGGTTGCTTTGAATCCTGATGCTGTGGTATATGAGAACGTATACCACAGGTATGACCTCAGCATTTTTTTACTGCTCTAATTGCATTGGTAACCAGTTTATAATTTCAAACAGGCATCTCAGGGGTTTGTGGGATATTGCGCGATGGGTCGTGCCTAAGAACAGCTCTTATTATGGTATATTGGTCATATTCCAAAACCCCTCATGCCTTACTGTTTAAGTAATAAGCACTACTAAGCTATACCCTACTATACTGATCTTTAATGTTTTCTATTGAACTTTGAAGAACTATAATTTACTGTAAAGAACTGTACGGTGTTGTATTCTACTGTGCTGCATCTGCTGTATTGTGTTGTCCAACATTGTGAAACACAGTTGCCTATGATTGGTAAAGATCTGTGCGGTCCACAGAACCCAAATTCAGTCTGGTTTGGGGGTGGAGCACAATTATAAAATAGCTACAGTGTAGAATAATGGTTATGCAAAATAGGAACCTTTTCTACCTTTGTGTACCTATTTGGAATACAAAACCATAAAAATAATAACAGTTGGGCGTTTCTGTAAAGTACAGATCAGGGAACGATTATGTTATTCTGTTACAATCATCCATTACATTTTGTTATCCAAGTCTCAGCATCATTCTGTACTGTGGAATTAACCATGTTATCTTATTTTTATCCTGTTTTGAGTTCACCTTGCCTGCAACCAGTTTTTCCCTCCATGTGTATTTAAAAGAAAGTTAATAAGATCTCTGAAATCATTGGTGTCTGTATACAACTTTCTACAAATTATCTTCAATAACCATCACAGCAGTTAGGGGTAAATACATTCTCCAGTCAGTTACATAATTTCAACACATGCCACATCTAAACAAATCAATGTCTTTTAAAGCCTTGTGAGTAAAAATACAGTAAAGCCACTTTCTTTTTTGTAGGTCATGACTAAATGTATCTATGTTATCTAACTGAAGAAGCTGATAAGAAGTTGGTCTGAACCCAGACTAGTGTTGTCGGAATACAAGGACTGTAAAGTAACCTTATAACCACATTCTTATTCAAATCCAGACCACAGTCAAATTAAATCTTTCATAGCCAAATACTGATACACTATTATAGTGAGCAAGATTGATGGACTGAAGTAAGGAGCTTGAAATAGAATGGGGACAACAGGGATCCACTGTTTCCATCAGTTTTACAAAAATGACTGTTGACTTTGTCAGCAATGTACAACTATAAGTTTTAGGTACTTCTCCACAGGTTTCCTCCCCAAAGGTAGGATAAAAATTGTGTTTTCAGGGAGGTGCTGCCTACCTGTGCTAGGCCATAAGCTATCTAGGACTTTAGAAGTAACCTAGGAGGGGAACAATATTTAATGGACAGATTAAACAGCAATAATCTATTCACAGCTAACATAGAAATATATTATTAAGATCCATTTTGTTACAGGAATATTGTCAAAGTAACTCTGTAAAAAAAAATCTTATGTACAACTTCAACGTGCCTTGGCATAGTTTCTGCCCCGGCAGAGCCTGACGAGCCTACAAGCAACCTGGCAGATCCCAACAAGTCTCCCATCCAGTGCCCAATCACCCCCTGTACAGCGGGCCAGAGCACCGACCACATCCTTGCAAAAGCCACGCTCAAGGGGGTGGGGTCAGACGCTTGTGCGGGGAATGTGGCGAGAACATGCAGCCTCAGGAAGATTCTGGAAGCTACCAGCTGGGCCTGCCCTACTCTTACCTCCCCTTGGGACCTTGCAAGGGAGGTGCTTAAGGGCTCCCAGGGAGCAGCTTGGTGCGGACACCAAAACAACAAAAGATGAAAAGGACGAGGTTGCAAGACAGAGGAGGAAGAAGATGGCCATGAGGTGTAGGGTGCTGGAGTAGCCACTAGGGCTACGACAGCCAGCACCCATTGACACTGCCTCCCCAGGAGAGGGTTTGTCCTTTGCATTTGATTTGTCCCGTAACTCCTCCCCTCACCCTCCTCTTTATGTGAATAAAATGTCTACCAGATCTCAGAACACACCTTCTGTGTCCGTTCCTTGTGTCTCTCCTTGTACAACTGTAAAAGGTTTGAAAGAAAAACACATTCTTGCATTTCATGTAAAAGGCCTTGGGCTGGTCATTTATTTTTGTTTAACAAAAAATATTTGATACACAACAGAGCAGCACACCCAGTGTTTAATCACAGGATGGATATTCATAGTATGCATGCCAGTCTCTCTTGGCTAAAAGTAGAACTACATCACTCAAATTCCAAATAATTTCTACATAAATGCAGATAAGATGCAGCTCATACACAAAATCTTCCACAAGACATGCCACTAGAGGTCTCCTCACAGTCCCCAAGCATAGGTAAGAAAGAAATGCTGAGTATTATACAGTATAGACCCATGAAAACATTGAATCAAGTACTAAAATCAGATGAAAAAACTAAACAATAAAACAACACTCCAGCCAAGAGGGGACTGTAAAAGAGAGAAACAAAAGACACACATACGCGCTAGTAGAAACATGTGTGCCTCTTTTGCTGTAATTTAAAATCGGTTAATATTCTTAATTTATAACATGTTATAGACTGCCATAAGTGTCAACTGAATTTGCATGAGACCATTATTTTCATTCGGAGGAGAATTCAATGTGCAAAATATGTGAGCAACACCGTTCAACACATGTTTCGCTCCCACCAAGAAAAAAATCCCAGAAACTGATTCCCTGCATTGGTTAGAGAGGAACTATTACCAGACCTTTAAGGAAATCAGTCAGTGCAAATAAAGGAATTAGTACAGGGAATATAGATACACATCTGTTGGTCACGATGCCTTGGAAAAAAGGTAGGGTCGTTGATCAGAAAACCATTCAGTACCTGCTGTGACCAACATGAGCCTCATGCTGTGCAATACAGCTCAGAGTTAATCAGAGTTAATCAGGCTGTTGGTGGTGCCCTGTGGAAGGTTGTAACCTTCAGTTGCTATGGGAAGATGCTGGATATGGGCGGAACTACAACATGCTGAAAAGTTAAATGCAGGAGCTGTCTTTTCCCAAGTTAGTCTACATAAAATTTCACATCTTTAATTACCACAATAATTGTCCATTTATAGCCCATATAAATCTGAATAGAAGGTGGTTGGTTTCTGATCTAATAGTTCTACCATCTCCGACCATTACTCTTTTGATCAAAGCACCAAGTACAATAACTGGTATATAAGTTGGTATAAAACCCACATTAGCCCCTCTATCTGGAAAGCTTTGAAGTGTGTATCCAACCCTGAAACACACCTAAGCATTTCAAGGTATTGACCTTTAAATGATGTGTAGGTTAAAATTTGTGCAGATTGGGATTCAGGTGGGGACCTGCAAACAGTAGCTTTCCAGATGGATGGTTGGCCATAACCAAAGTATTGAATCTTCATTAAATACTCCCAAATCCAATAAAAGGGGTACCAAATGCATAAGGCTTAAGGTAGGCAAGGTGACTAGAGACATTTATCTACAAACATTTGTCAGGGGAGATCTGTAAGTTATGCAGAGAATATGTTTTGGTGGTAACGGGACTGACAACAACATTAATAATTAGCTTAGGCTGGCAAAAAACTTTAGGTGTTAGAATTGGGTATGCAGTCATTATTTCATAGGCTAAGATCCTACTTGATGCTGCATTCATATCTGGCGCACTCTTTCTCAAACACATTTGCCTCCTGGCACACAACATTTAGGTGGATTTTCACACAGAACAACGCAGCAACAAGATATTCAGACGACTTGGAACAACGCAGCCTGCATATGGGTACACATTTTACTAACACGCTTGTTAGACAGGATTCACAAACAAATTGTAACGTCTACAGGATGGAGGTGAAAGCAAATGCAGGATCAAATTAGTTTTTATTCCATTCAAAACAAAACTGAGTGCCATGCGCTGGAAATCCAATGATATATGGATATACTGAAGCATGATAGCCAATACAGGAACATTACCAGAAGGGGGGGGGGGGGGGGGGGGTTGGCTAAAGCAGGACCCTGTCGCATGGTCTCAGTTTAACGCGAACAGATGCCGACCAGGAGTAGGCCAGACAGGTGGAGGCTGGGTCCGTGCCGGGTTCCCCATGGCAGGGTCAGGTGCCAGAAGAGGACAGACTGGAGAGGGAGCAGGGTCTAATACTGCAGGCGAACGGCCCGCAGGTAACTCCAGGCCTGCATAGGGGGAGCAAAATCTAGATCATAACTAATTACGCATTACAATTCACATTTTACCCATAATACCTTGCATCCAACAAACCAATCACAGTCCAGTCAGATGTGAGGAGCAATCACACAACACATACCAAGGTGGTTGCCGCTACAATATTTTATTTAGCTTGTTTATTTTTTACTGCAACCTAGAGTCTGGAACATACCAATCAGGACAACATGAAAGTTAGTTTCTTAATTCAGTGTTGTGAATGTACCCACTCTAAAAACATTTCTGAGTGATAATAATGCATTTCACTGGGTTAGCATTGTTCATGGGGAGCTATTTAACCACATCTGATACCATAAGATATCAAATTTAAAACCGTTTAAAATGTATTTCAAAATAATTGTTGTCATAGCAATCAATAGTTATTTTCAAACCCAGTTACTTATAGGCATGCTGGCACTCCATTCTTGTCCTCTGTCATGTAATTGAGTTAGCTCAAAGTGTTATTGATTGTCTTTGAGACTTAAACCCAAAAGAGCAAGCAACAGCAACAACACTGGCTAGGGAAAACTCTTTATTTTTCATAGCAAATGACATTTACTGATTCTACTTAGGTAGCTAGCAAACAAGAATGTTCAGTCAAATCGATTACCATAGGACATCCACGTGTTTGGAGACCACAGAATGTACAGAGAAAGATACGCTACTGGCACAGCAGACTTCAAAGGATTCACAATAAATGGAGGATACAATGTTGTCTAATCAATATAATTGTAAGCTATATTTTAGTCAAAAATAATTTCCCCATATTCCTAGTTTTCAAATTCAGACTATAGTCCCCTCTACCGGCATTTGTATGGAAGAAATCAGAATGTGTGACTACATTGGTCTATTGTGTTGCAATAAATTACTGTTTCAAACAAATGTTGTCCTTGCTTCACATCCACATGGTTGCGTGTCTCGACTCTTTACTGTGTGTATTTGAATCACTTCATTCTGGGATTGCGGTGCACAAAGAAAACCACTACTATAAGGACACAACAGAAAAAAAATGCCTATGGAATGTTGCAGCTTAGAAGCCATTCCACAATCGTTTCTCCTTAGCTACAAAACTTTTCATGGTTGAAGTGTGTACTTAGGTGCCAGGTGATTTGTAGATGCTAAGCAAGCACTTCACTGGATTTCTTTCTGTTCCTGAAGGAAGTGACCTTTAACTGATCATCAGTTGCAGACAGCTCTTTCTGTCTTCACTAAGTCTTCAGTCTTCAACTTGTCGAAACTCTTTATAATATTTATTCTAGCCATCTCACAACATATGAAATACCTGTTACTTTTTATTATATTCACAGTGGTTGACATGGGCCAGAACGTTCCGGAATGACGTTTCGGTACTTCTAATTTTAGGCAAACAGCGTTCCGGTTTCTTTTTTAGGCAAAAGAGCAAGCCTTATTGAAACAAGCCTTATTAACAAATACATTTTGATGAACATAGTCTAATGTGTGATTTGGCAGTTCCTGGTCTTGTTTTAGCCAAAGGCAAGTACTGTATATTCATGTTATAATGGTTTTACCAGTAAACAAATCATTACTTGTTAGCTCATTGTTCCTAAAAAATGGTTACCAACCAATTATCCTAGAGCAGTAAAACGTTGCAGGGAGGAAAAGCAGGATTCAATCTCTTGCTACTATCTGAGATAGATGTTCTACACAGACACCTGAAAAGTAAATTGTTTGAGGTTCCAGTTCTGATTTGGCGGCTAAATGAAGCCATACATGGTCGACATGATTATTCCTACAATACAATTTCACACCACTGAATTTTAATCAGATATCGATTGTTCAAGCAAATTTCCTGAAGTGAAAGTTTTGTGGCCTTTGAAAGTCTAAAGTCTGCCTCTGACAGAAGGGAAGACACACCCCAGATCATGACAGACCAATGTTAAATACATCAATTTGTCTAAATTAGTATTTCAGAATGATGTTAGTGCAAGCAGGCCACTCTTGACGGAACTACGGACTGAGTACTGGGAAGGCCATCCATCATGATTACCAAGGTCTAAATGGTGAATCAGGTAATTGTGATAGATCGAGAACCTTCCTTGTTTCCAATTCAAATCCTCATCAAACAAGGTGCAAGAGTTAGAAATGGCTGTGTATATTCAGACATGCCTTGGTTTAAGCCTTTGCAAAGTAAATTGTTTTAAAACAACAGTCACCTAAAAAAATTAAATTTTCAATGGTTATTTTTATATTAGATCAATCAGTGTTTTAATTTTGAAAGCCTTGTAAACGTAATGGGGCATTATGTGCTGGGAAATCATCAAAACACACATAATTGAATTAGTAATATTCAAAGCTCAATTTAGATAAATAAAGCCTCTTGATTTGTGATGGATAAATCATGTACTTTTTCTGTTTAAATCAAGTGTTCTTACCTCTTGTCATACATCAATGAAGATTTAAAATAAACGTATGCAGGAAACATAAAAGTAGCTTTTAAACAGAAGTGTAAACAAAATGTGTAGCTGAAGGCTTGAATAATCGCATTTCAAGGGGAGATAGCTGTCTTGATATGTAGACTAAATGCATACAGAGAGGCTCCTAAAGCTGAAGCAGCAGTTGAGAGAAAACGCTCCACTGGAGTACAGTAGCTCGGCAGTTAAGATTGAAAAGGACCAACATTTTCAAATCTGTTTTCCAAAACTACTGAGGCCCTGTTGCATTCTAACCGGGCAGACAGTGTTAAGTGTGATGAGTAAAGACTTTCTTCCCTACATTGCTACCAACCTAGTCACAAACCAGGATAAAACTTATTGAGGGGAATGGAAGGGATGTAAAGAGAACGATTGCTGGTGGTGCCGAGTTACCATATACTTTTATGTGGAAAAGTCAGGACTAGGATGCTTTAAGTGGAATTTTGTACACTCACCTAAAGGATTATTAGGAACACCATACTAATACTGTGTTTGACCCCCTTTCGCCTTCAGAACTGCCTTAATTCTACGTGGCATTGATTCAACAAGGTGCTGAAAGCATTCTTTAGAAATGTTGGCCCATATTGATAGGATAGCATCTTGCAGTTGATGGAGATTTGTGGGATGCACATCCAGGGCACGAAGCTCCCGTTCCACCACATCCCAAAGATGCTCTATTGGGTTGAGATCTGGTGAATGTGGGGGCCATTTCAGTACAGTGAACTCATTGTCATATTCAAGAAACCAATTTTAAATGATTCGAGCTTTGTGACATGGTGCATTATCCTGCTGGAAGTAGCCATCATAGGATGGTTACATGGTGGTCATAAAGGGATGGACAATCATCAGAAACAATGCTCAGGTAGGCTGTGGCATTTAAACGATGCCCAATTGGCACAAAAGGGCCTAAAGTGTGCCAAGAAAACATCCCATACACCATTACACCACCACCACCAGCCTGCACAGTGGTAACAAGGCATGATGGATCCATGTTCTCATTCTGTTTACGCCAAATTCTGACTCTACCATCTGAATGTCTCAACAGAAATTGAGACTCATCAGACCAGGCAACATTCTTCCAGTCTTCAACTGTCCAATTTTGGTGAGCTTGTGCAAATTGTAGCCTCTTTTTCCTATTTGTAGTGGAGATGAGTGGTACCCAGTGGGGTCTTCTGCTGTTGTAGCCCATCCGCCTCAAGGTTGTGCGTGTTGTGGCTTCACAAATGCTTTGCTGAATCCCTCGGTTGTAACGAGTGGTTATTTCAGTCAAAGTTGCTCTTCTATCAGCTTGAATCAGTCGGCCCATTCTCCTCTGACCTCTAGCATCAACAAGGCATTTTCGCCCACAGGACTGCCGCATACTGGATGTTTTTCCCTTTTCACACCATTCTTTGTAAACCCTAGAAATGGTTGTGCGTGAAAATCCCAGTTACTGAGCAGATTGTGAAATACTCAGACCTGCATGTCTGGCACCAACAACCATGCCACGCTCAAAATTGCTTAAATCACCTTTCTTTCCCATTCTGACATTCAGTTTGGAGTTCATGAGATTGTCTTGACCAGGACCACACCCCTGAATGCATTGAAGCAACTGCCATGTGTTTGGTTGATTAGATAATTGCATTAATGAGAAATTGAACAGGTGTTCCTAATAATCCTTTAGGTGAGTGTATATGTATGAAATATGCATGTTTTCTCAATTACAGGCCATTGCTAATGGAATTTGAGATTCTCCCTAGGATATTTTTATGTAGAAGGACTGAAGTATTGTTGTTATACATTGACTGCAATTTTGTGACCATGGCAATTTGTCCTTAAAAAGGTGCCTAAAATGCATTGTATCAATATTACTAAACCAGCTCAATCATTTTATTCATTTATAGGTTGTCAGCTATACATCCCTGCCTTGAGTCTGGAAGTGCGTGCCCTGATGCTCTACCAGACGGCAGCAGTGTGAACAGACCATAGCCTGGTTGGCTATGATCTTTGATGATGTTCCGTGCTTTCTTTAGTCATTGTGTATGGTAGAGACCTTGCAAGGAGGAGAGATGGCAGCCAATGATTCGCTCTGCAGACTTTACCACCCTCTGGAGGGACTTGCGGTCGGCAGCAGAGACGCTGCCGTACTAGGCACTAATTCAGCCTGAGAGGATGCTTTCAATGGTGCACCTGTATAAGTTGGTGAAAGTTTTTACAGCCTTTCTTGAGTCTCCTCAGGAAGTATAGTCCTTTTGGGCCAGTTTTCACTGTTGTGTTTGCTTGTCCGGACCAAGTGAGGTCATCTTTGAGAAACCTGAAGTCGGAGACCCTCTCCACTTCAGCTCCATTAATGTGTATGGGGGCATGACAGGGAGAGGTTGAATATAGAGGTGAAAACCTCCGCTAGGTGGTCAGCGCACCCCTGAGGACATGGCCTGGAATGCCATCTGGCCCTGGTGACTTCCGAGGGTTCACTTTTTTTAAAACTCTCCTCATGTCAGCCGTGGTTAGGGACAGAGCGTAGTCGTGCTGGTCCTCATCAAGCCTGACTGAAGGAATTGGGTTGGTCACCGCAAACTGTGCATAGAAGGTGTAGAGCTTGTCAGGGAGCGAGGCGGCTGGACGTGCATCATCATTTTTCTCCCTTTGTATTCTGTGATGTGTCGCAGTCCTCCACACGTGTCTGGGGTCGGAGCTATGTCTGACATTGGAAAGTCCTGACATTGACCCTCAGGACGACATCGTCAATGCATTTGGAGATATATGCTGAGACAGAGTCTGTCTATTCATCAATGTCCCCATCAGCTGCATCACAGAACATCTGCCAATCCGTAGTTTCAAAGCAGTCCTGTAGAGCAGTAATGGATCCCTCGTTCCAGTGTTGAATTGTCTGAGAAACCGTTGTTTCCCTGTTTTAGGTATTGTCTAGAGGATGGGAGGAGCTGAACTGATGTGTGATCTGCCTTACCAAATGCAGGGCAGGAGGGGTTTGCAACCATTTCGTATCTGTGAACAACAGACAGATCAGTCAAGAGACTGATCACTCCGGGTAGGAAAGTTGATGTGCTGGTGGTATTTTGGTTAAACTTTCCTCATATCCCTCCTTAAAATCGCCAACAACAATAGCAGCTGCCTCATGGTGGGCATCCTCTAGTCCATTTATTACTCCATACAGGACTTCCAGGGTGCACGTTTTATCCGCCTGTGGAGGTATGTAGACTGCTGTAATCTTAGCTGAGCTGAATTCCTGCGGAAGGTAGAAGGTCCATATCTTCACACAGTAGATCCAGAAATGGTGAACAGTGTGTTGATAGCACTGCAACATCTGTTCCCCAGAGAGGGTTCACATAATCCAGACCCCTCTGCCCTTACTGTACTTATACCTGACTCCAACGTTCTGTCCTGCTGGTAGATAGAAAAGCCAGCAGGGGTGATGCCAGAATATGGCTAGGTAGGATCCAGCCATGTTTCCACGAATGCTAGTGCACAACTGTTTGCAATGTCCCGTTGAAGTTTGTCAGTTTTATCGGGATTGAACATTTGCGAGTAGAATGCTTAGTAAAGGCGGATTGCGGTATGTCGTCCAAGATCTGCATAGGACACCGGCTGCCCCTCTTCTTTCTCTTCCTTCGGCGTATTGGTAAACAGATCGGCGGCAAAACAAAAGAATTGCAGCAGTTGCTCCGGTAAGTAATGTAAAAGTCTGTGTTCAATGATGAATGAATACCCAAAAGTGCAGCATGAACAAAAATAAAAACAATATGTAGTAAAAAAAACTACGTAGTAAGAGCTGAGCCATTGTCAGTGCGACCATTCTCTATGAGAAATGACCAGCAGGTTAATAAATACCGGTGGACTGTGTCTAGCATCTTCAGGCAGGATCAAGATCAGCAACATTAGCAGGTAGACTTGAATGGCCCAGGGTGGGCTGTGAACAGTGACAGGAGGAGTAGTCAGGCAAAACTAGATCTGCATCACAACAAAGAGGAATGTTCAGTTACTCATTTGGCATTTATATTTTTGTTCAGTATAGCTTACATTCAGATTGAGGAAGGAATAGCCTTCTTGTCAGAATTATGTACTGCTGAAGTGACATGCAGTACTACCCAGGTAATGGGATAGGTTCAGAGTTATTCATCTTGATATGATAAGGAGAAGAATAAAACATAAAAAAAATCACCCTCCAGTAACTTCTGGAAAAACGAATTACTGCAAAAGCAAGTGAAGGAAATTTAAGGAATCAGAGTTTTTTGCATGACATAACATGGAATCTTTGGGAAAGAACTGGGTGAAAAACATGCAGCCACAAGAACTCTGCTAGGAAAATGCAATCACTTTCATCACTTTGTTTCAAAATATCACAGGTGCAAAGAGAGTGTGCTATAATACAGTATATCACATCTGTGAATTTTATATTTTAAGAGTTTTGGATAACCCAACTCTTCATGAGACATCCAAAGACAGTAGGGTATTGACCAGGGGATTGACTATAATCAATGATGCAATTAGTGGAACAAATTTGTCAGCACAACCGAGTGTGAGGTTGGAAGTAAGTAGTCAGATGTAAAAGGACTTGAGCAGGCAGACAAAATATTGTTTGTTGTGCTACAACCATAATTCCTTTCAAACAACACAAGCGTGTGCCTTGCTTTAGCATGGAGCCAGGAATATAATTTTGAAATATAAGGTTTTTTAAGAACAGGCATCTGTATAAGCACATTTTGATGGACACATACAGTATTTGTAGAACCAAAACTCAGGCAGCTGCCTCTTCTCAAGTTCAAAACAAATAACGAATTTTCAGGACTACTGCAGTTTGCCAAAAATATTTACCTACTGTTAATGAAACTACAACAGTCCCTAACTGAGGTATGATAGTGATTCTACTTAGATATAGATTATGGAAATATAAAAAAAAACATATTACACATCCAGGCCAAAATGGGAGGATAAGAAAATTGCAGACTGCATTTTTAAAGAGTTTTAAAGGATTAAGATTTTTTTTTTGCATATCAATCACACATGTACACCTGTTAAATCCCACTTCTAAGTCACAGTCACAAATGACAGTGCCAATTAGCTCCATATGGTGAATGGGAGGCTTACAGAGTCATTATTCTTTAAAGTTTTAAGTTCATTGTTTGTGGGTAGCGGATCATTCATGCTTTGGGCATTAAAGAATCAAATGAACAAAATGAGTATAATGCTTTGTTCTTTTGACTGAACAAGTTGATAAGTTGAGTCAGTAAAAAGAGACACTTTCTCACTAAGACCTAAAAGCCTTAATCTGTGTCCGTGAAACCGGCCTCTATCTTCAAGGTTGGCTCTGCATGAAAAGAGTAGTCGAGTCCGATACTGTACATGTGTACATCAACTGTAACTCCATGTTGATGATTTATATCAGGCCAAACAACACTATATACCTATGAGTGTATTCACAATACAGCACTGCCTCTTGTGCCTTATTGCTTAATTGTTACAGTTGTGCATAGTGTGTGTGGTGTAGTCAGGATGTAAGGCTTGAACGTTATTAAAATGTAATCACCTGGGAACACAAAACGGTGGAGGAGGCGGGAATGAAACCAATAGTTTCTGAAGCACACTGTCCTTCTTCATCAGTGGCTGGCTAACACCCTCTAGCACCCTGTCTGCTCTCATTTCCATGAATCATTAACTCTCACTTCGGCTGCTGAAAGCCAAGTAACTCACAAAGAGACAGCGAAAAGTGGAAATAGGTTTGTCACTTAGGATGAATATCGACTTGTTTTTGCAGAAGAACACAAAGAAAAGGGTTTCAGTGTTTTGTGTGGATACAACACAGGTGCTGTGCTACCTGAATTTCCAAAAAGTTGGTTCTTTCAGACTAACGTGGAACTCTTTCAAGGGTGATTGTCCAAATGAATTTAACTTTCATCATGGTTTTATGAGATGTTTAGGCTAAATCATACTGTAAAATCAGCTATGTCACTTTTTTATACACAGTTGTGGTAGGGTGGGGTGGGGGGTTCCAACATAAGCACAGATCTGTCAAATGAATTACCTAGATTTTAGCTTATTTACATCCCATAGCAATACAAACAGTTACAATTGCAAGTCACAAGGTAGGTTTCAATTCAAGCAAATATGAGTAGGTATCTATAACAACAATATGCACTCTACCAGTGGTGTGTTTCTACCATTCTTTTATTTGGATCTCCATTAGCCTATGCCATGTTCCGACAGTCAATAGAAAGACATGACAGGCAAACACATTTTTTTTTACATTAAAAACCAAGTTCAGTGTATTTATTTATCGTTTTTCATAGACTACCTAGTGATGTGGTGTTCGCTAATACAGCTCTGGGGAAAAGGCAACTTAACATTATGCCACTTTATGTGCTGCACAGCGATTCAGTGCTGTTGGTGTTTTTTGACATTTGCCATGTGTGATTGTTTTTCGTGTAAAATTAAAGTGTTATTAATATTAACGAGGATTAAGTGCACATCCATAGCATTGGCTGAAATGACCTCAAGCGGTAGGAAACTGGGTTATAATCCAGGCAAGTTTACATGCCCTTTAACTGTAAAATGTTCAAATCATGTTGGTATTTTTTGGTTAGTATAGAATGAATACAGTTAAGGTTATAGTTACATTTTATTAATTTCTAAGAGGAACTTTGTTGGGGAAAGAGAATGAACTTCAGGGACCAGAAAAATAAACAAGGAGTTGCAAAGGTTTAGGTCAGGGGATGTGCAGTGCCAGTTATGGTGCTTCATTAAGACCCTTCAAACCAAGTCTAATATGGTGTGCAGGGCTGGGGGAGCAAAATGCAGCCAAAAGGAAAGTGAAAGTAAAGGCAGTAGTGGTTGCAAGGGGAGAGAAAAGTGAAGGAGGTGGAGTGGAAGGCAAAAGAGGAGTGGTGAAAGGCAGAGAGGATGTTAAAGTAGGAACAGCAGCAGTAAGTGGAGAAGCAGGAAGAACAGCGGCATTAGGGAGTGAACATGGTGACAGTGAGTTTAGCCCTCAACCACAAACAACTCAGCGCTCTCCCAGTGCAGAACCAAAAGGCCCCTCTGTCAAGACACCTCCCCCTCCAGATACCAATTATTCCTTCAAAAAAGACTAGCTCCTTGGTGTAGCAAGGAAGGTGTCGTAGGGGCCACCACCCTAACCACCTCCCTGTGTGTTGGTGTGTGTATCTCCATCTATATAGTATACTTAGTACACATAAGCATCAAAGGTTCAAATGTTTGATTGAGGATATGTTTTGCAAAAAATATATAATTTACTATAATGCTTAGTGTTATGGGTTGTGGTTACTTAAGTCACAAACATTTGCTTAAACTGTCTTACTATTCTACATCATTGCCCCTCCTGTCTATTTAAAAAGTGGGAGTAGATACTGCCCACACAGTTAAAGAATACACTTTACCCTGTTTACTGCAAAAACACAATTCATCAATCAGATTTTGTGTAGGTGTGGGGAGTCAGGTGTCAAAGAAACTGCTGTATATTTCTTCAACCTATTCGGTTTTTGTCTCCTGAATGCCAGATATCATAGGGTGAAAACCTGTGAATTTACAAGTAATTAAAATTGCTAGGTTATTTGAAGAAGGCTTTTTTAGTGCAATATAAGTGGCTAAAAGACTATGGCACAATGTGTTGCCAGGGAACAGAGCCTTCTTCCATGAAGTAGGTGAATGTCCTCTGCTCACAGATACCCTCCTGTAATGTGTTCTGAGCTTCTTTTCTTGCAACATCCTGTCGACCAGCACACCTCTCCTCTGGCATACGCCTCTGCAAGCTTGATTTCCCTTCCTGGTCCCCGTGTTCATTTGTAGGCTATTTCAAACTGTTTGTGATACATATGGTATGTATTATCGGGATGTTCTATATCCATGTAAGCTTCTTATTAAATGTCTATCGAAAACGTATGTCAGGATTCTTGAATTAATTCACAATATTTAATTGTAGACAATGGCAAGTCGTTCAATTGTAGAAATTGCTTGTCAAAATGTAGTCTGCCCTACCGATGTTCGGACCCACCATGTACAGTTGGTCGTCATACTGGACGTATCAGAAATATCCCTGGAACATTATGCTGTCCAAAGGCAGAGTGCAACTGCTGCAGCTTCCATGATTGATAAGTTGCTGCAATAGCTAGAAAATGTTCCTTTCTATTGCAAATCATGATGAAAATGAATATTGTTGTTGTGGATTAACTCACTATAAACAGGTAAATACACACCACAAAAATATAAAGAAGAAGTTTAGCCTCTATAGCAAATAAACTAATAAATATATATATATTTTTTTTTTAACACAATTTTTATCAGGATTGACTCTCCTAAATCTGAATGGGATTTGTTTCAATGAGGCAAGACCCTAGCTGTGAATTGGACATTACAGAGGCGAGAAACATTTTTATCAAAACAGGGAGATAGTGTTAATGTTAATTCCTTTGGTGGGAAACACTTAAAATTAAGGTAAACACTAAAACTAAACAACTCATCTTAATGTCAATACATTTTAGGCCGTCGCTGCGGATCAATGGTTTCACTGACCTTTATAGAATATTGTGGCGCAAACGCAGCATCCGCATTACACCAACACCCCCAAGGGAGAAAACTGTCAGGTTTCCGGGACATTCCGGGCACAGCCAGCAGTGCCAGCCCCGCCCCTGCACAGCTGCCTCTAATCGGGACCTCATCAGGGATAAAAACAAGTGAAGAATACCACAAGCCTCTGCACATGTGTTTATACTCTTAAGTTAGTGGTTTTAATGAGACACACAACTCCAGGCCAAACAGAAATGGAGATAAGATATCCATTAACTGTAAACTCACAGCAAAGGATTGCAAGCAACAGCGCTCTTATTTATGGATGTCATATATGAACCTGACAGGCCACAATGGTCATTATCATTATTATACAGCACCATGTTCTCATCTTTTTGATGGTGTGTGACTCCGCATAGGCTGTTAATGCTGTGACTCTAACCTAATAAAGCCTTTTTAATAACTCCAACTTTTAGCCTTTTTTTTTTGCTATTTGTTTTTTCCAATATAACATTAAATAATTACATACACAAAAAACATAACACACAAGACAGCGTCCTTCAAACAGTATCACTAGTTGAAATACTGAAGAGAGATCCAAAAAAAAATAGAAACCAAAATATTGAATGGATGTAAGAAACTGATTTAAACCTTCATGTCAATACCCATACATACATAGTGTTCTCTTGCCAAGCTAAATTTCCATTTTCTCTCATGTAATTTTGCAATTGTTTCATGAACTGATGTCCCTTACATCTCTTTACATCACCATACATTGGTAAAAATGTTCTCCCATCCATGCATCCGGAATGCCAGAATTAAGGCCTCTCTGTCAAACCAACCATGGATTTTCACAATGTCGATATTGTGTAATGGAAATCCTCACATTAAACTTTCATCATTTCATAAATTATGCCTATTAGTATAATTCTACAGAAAATTCTCATCTCTCTAAGTTCTTCTCAGAGACACTATGCAGTTCCCTAATGGTGGGAAGCACACATGCAGAGATCGTCTGTACACCCATTCTGCGTTTCACAAAGACAAAACTCATCAGACAAAAGGAAAGATTTCCCCAGTCAAATGTCAATTCTTTATGTTTCTTGGCCCAAGCAAGTCTCTTCTGTTTATCGGTGTCCTTCAGTAGTGGTGTAGCAATTTGACCTTAAAGGTCTGATTCACACAGACCCCTCTGAACAGTTGATGTCAAGATATGTCTGTTATTTGAACTTAAAAGCATTTATTTGGGGCTGCAATCTGAGATGCAGTTAATTGATGGTTTCTGAGGCTGGTAACTCTTATCTTCTACAGAGGTAACATCCTTTCTTGTGACAGTCTTTATGGGAGCCAGTTTCATCATAACAAAAGGTCTTGAAATGTTCTGAATAGACTGACCTACATGTTTTAAAGTATTGATAGACTATTGTTTCTTTTTGCTAATTTGAGCTCTTCTTGCCATAAAATGGACTACTCCAGTACAGACATAGTGATGATCTTCTGAATATCAACCCTTTCTGGTCACAATACAACTAATGGACTCAAATGCATTAGGAAGAAAATATATTGTACAAATCAACTTTTTACAAGGTACATCTGTTAATTGAAATGCCTTCCATGTGACTACCTCATAAAGCTGGTTTAAAGAATGCAAAGAGTGTGCATATCTTTCGAAAACATATACAACTCCAGAAAAAAATAATCTCCAGCATTCAATTTGCAGTGGTCTCTTATTTTTAACCCTTCTGTTCTACACACAATCCCTTCCTTTTCAGAAAAAAGGTGCAGTGGTCTCTTCATTTTTTCCGGAGCTGTATATTCTCCAAGGGTATGCAAACATTTGAGCACAACTGTAAGTCGAAGTGATCATAGTTGTCATGCCTGAGTCCTGGGTATGTAAACAGTCAGTGCAGGCCCAGGAACACATGCCATTAACTTGTCGTCCCTGAGTCGTGAGTACTACCTACATATTATGGTCACTTACGATCACTTATATTCATAAAACAATATGGTTCTTAATGAATGGTTCTTAACCTTTGATCCGAAAATTGCTAATGTTAGATCCATAATAAACCATACTCTGCCCTGTATTGAAGTTCCTTACCCCTGTCTAAACGTATTTAATTATTTTACTCCAATTGTTTTAGAAGACTTTTTAGATATCACATCTCATTTACAACCCTCCTTTTAACCGATAGACGTTAATAAACCACCCAGACTGCTTAAAGAAATTATTGGAACCATAGGACCTGAACTACTTTACATTATACACTGTTCTCTCTGCACAGGCTGTGTGCCTGACAATTTTTAGTCAGAATGTGTTCAGCCTCTATTTAAAAACCTAATCTTGACACATTTGTTTTTAATAACTACAGGCCAATTTCCAAGCTGCTCTTATCCAAAATGTTGGCAGCAAAGCAACTTTTACAGGTGGTGAAACACAATTTTATTTTAAGAAATTCCAGTCAGTTTTCATCAGAAACAATATACTGAAACTGCTCTTAAGGTTACAAATAACTTGATGTTGAATGCTGACTCTAGAGAATGTTCAGTCTTGCTGTTACTGGATCTTAGTGCAGATTTCGACACTGTAGACCACAATTAATTAATTGAAAGACTTTGAAATTGGCTTGGGATCTCAGGGATTGCACTAGATTGGTTCAAGTCATATCTGTCAAATAGAGCATTTGTAGTGTCCATTAACAATTATATGTCTTTCTCTGTTCCTGTCATATGTGGTGTTCCACTGGGTTCCATCCTGGGGCCAATCATGTTTTCTCTGTATATACTTCCATTAGGTAGTATAATTCATCAGCATAACATTTCTTTTCATTGTTATGCAGATGATACGCAGTTGCATTTGTCAGTGAAGCCAAATGACTTGAGCAAATTGTATGTTTTGAATAATTGGCTGAAAGACATTACAAACTGTATGTCCAATCAGTTTCTTCAGTTAAACACTGATAAAACCAAAGTTTTAATTATTGGTCCCCCATCTATTTCGGATGAAGTTAGGTTGGCTCTAGGATTGCTAGCATTGTGCCTATGGCCAGAAATGTGCCTGTGGCCAGACTAAATAACAAAAAAAAAACTGGTGTAGTCATGCTTTTACCAACTTAGAAACATTCCTAACTTAAGATGGGTTTTATCTTTTGAGGAAACAGAAAATTATACATGCTTTTATTTCATCTCACCTAGACTACGGTAATGCTTTGTTTACATGCCTAAACAATAAGTCCCTAGGAAAACTCTAAGTTGTACAGAATTCAGCTGCCAGACTTCTTACATGGACTAAATCAAGGTCTCATACTGTATAACCCTAGTGTTGCCAGCAGTACATTGTTAACCGGTGAATTTCAGGGTAGTTTTTGAAATTCTACTTATCACTTCTAAGGCACTACATGGTCTGGCACCTGATTACATTAATGACAAGCTAAACCCAAACTGCACTGTTAGACCTCTCAGATCAGCTGAAAAAGTTATTCTGGCTGTTCCGGAGTCTAGATTGAAAACTAAAGGGTACCAGGCCTTTGCTATACGGGGCCCTAGACTCTGGAACAGCCTACCACAGATTGTCAGTGCATACTTTTAAATCTTAACTAAATACTAATGGTTTTACTTCTATAATATTTTATCATTGCGAATTTTTATTTTGCGTATTCTTAATGTATTCTCAATGTATTTTTATTACTATTACTGTGTGTAAAGCACATAAATTGTAATTGTACTAGAAAAAGCACTATACAAATAAAGTTATTATGAATATATTTATTGCTGTTAAGCACACCACTTGGAAGACAAGTCCATAACACGCTGCCACACTTGGGCGCTCCAAAGGTGGGTGAGGTGGTGGGATCGTGTATGCAAACAAGGAGGATAGACAATTCAACTACCGTTCAAAACAGGTTGTTTCCTGAACCCAAATATGGTAAGGTGGCAAAAGAGGCTGAGCGAGCCATAAGCAAAGAAAACATAAGCCAAAAAAAGTACTACCTAACAAGTCTATAGTCTCTCTAGATAAAATACAGGGTGTGGGTCGCTCAGGTCTTACCTGGGGTATATAGACAGAGGATCTCTATGGGTGTATGTATACCCAAGGCCCTCTTACATAAACTCCCCCAAAGTGCTATCCCCTTTTCCCTGAGAAAAACAAGGAACAATCAAAGACTGACAAATAATGAGACAAATCTAGAATATTAACCATTGGGCACACCCAAAACAATACACAGCAGACCCCCAAATGACGAATGAAGAAACAACCAAAGCGCAAGTTTACATACCCACATGAAACACAACACGAACATCTCTCTTTCAAAACAACAAATGTCTAATGAACTAGTGGGTGTGCCTAACTGTATGAATTCCACCTGTGTATAGTGGTTTGAGGGTCTAATAGGGTCTGTAATCAAACATGTCCAATGTGTTCTATGTGTTTCTATTTCTCAACAGGTCAGAAGTGTATAGTTTAATAACAGCAGCAAAAAGAGATAGGCTAAAGGAAAAACAGTTGGCTTTTAAACAGTTGGGGTTTGATGTGATAGGTTGATGAAGAGTGGAATCAGGTGGGAGCAATAAAGGGAGGGAGTGGCCACTGATGAGCTGAGATTGCACAGGATAGGCTGCTGCCCAAACCACCTGACAGAACACACACTAACAAACACAAACAGAACAAGGCTGGGAAATGTAACACAGCATCATACCTTCTGCTTAGCAGGTTAACAGGGCTGGGAAACATAACAGTAAAAAATGTTATATTCCCTTATTTTGCCCAAATTTTCCTAGCTGTCCAGTAACCTTCTAAGCGGTAAACGTTCTATTCACCTCCCTACAATGCTGTATAACAATTTATGTGTATTGGTTGTATCTTAAGCCTGATTTGTTAAGCCCTGATGCATTGTCTTCTTATGGAGTGACGCACATCATATTCAGCCAACATTACCAGCCACCATAATAGCATTATTTTTTCATCAGACAAACCTGCAACATTCTGTTTGATTCCACAAATGTTGCAAGTTAAACATGTTTCATTGTTGCCTAAGCTGCATTCGTAAAAAAGTAGGAAATAACCACATACAACCGTAAATAATATACTTGTTATCCCATCCGCCCCACAGCTTGCCCAATTGCTCCAATCCCCTCTTCCTTTCTCTTCTATTTCTGGACAGCTTCCCTATTCCATGCTTCCCTCATGAATGGAGTCCTGTTCCAAGGGCTGACTTCAAGATGGCCAGAGTCCCTCCCTTACAGAAAAACCACCACTCAATCCCTCTGATGTCAAAAATCAGAGACCAGTATCCTGTTTCTTTTTTTCTTTTAATAACATCTGAACAGACTGTCTCGGACCATTGTTATTTCATTCAAAGTGACCGTCTGGACCTTAACCAGTCAGGCTTATGAAAGGTAAATCAATTGAGACTGCCCTTCTCTGTGTCATGGAGTCTCTCTGCAATGCCAAAGCAGACTTTCTTTCCTTGGTTCTCATTATACATTTTAGCAGACGCTCTCACAGAACAACTTATAGAAGAAAATGGGTTAACTCTCATGCAGAAGGACAGAACAACAGATGTTCACCTTTCTGGCTATGTGATTCCCTCTAAGTACCTTTCATATACTGGATCCCATACATTTGTTAGAAATCAGCCGTTTCGTATAGTGGTTGTAATAATGATCGCATACCCGTTTGTCAATTATATTATTTATTGCAGCATTAGAAAGTCTTGTTCAAGAGGTTATGGACCTGGTCTTCCTTACACAACCTCAATCTAATCTCACTCAAACTCTTCTCACTGTAATGTTGGTTACAAGCTGATATATACATTGAAGGGTGTGTCTACCTAGCAAAGATCAGGTTTCCAAGACAGTAACCCCCATGCCAAATGGTCAATGTAAACATTCCTGGGGTTAGTAGAGCGCAACCTACAGAGAGATAATCTAAATAGAGAGGTTTCTATTGTTCTCATTATCTATGCACATTCACCTACAATGAAACGCACATTCACATTGTAATTGTTAATGCTCAGATTCCACAAATGTTTTAAGGTAAACATCTTGCAGCACAAGCATCAGAGACAAACAGTCAAACAGAATAATATTGTACAAAACCCATTAATAATCTGTAAAAATATGGCAACTTACTTCGCCCTCAAAGTATATCCATGTAATTTCACAGCAATAATTCCAATTCCCACAATAAAATCCTCTCTATCAATTACCGGTAACACTGGACATAAACAACAACCTGGCTTGAAACAAGCTTACTGTCAAAACAAGCATTAACAGTAACAAAATTAACAGCCGCATGCTGAGATACCTATAAAAAGGTATATTGCCTTTACATATAAAAGCCTTTGGAACAACAGACAGTTCTTGTGTCCTTGTTTATTTATAGATTTTTACTGTTATTTTACTGGACAAATATTAAAAGTAGATTTATCTCTGTAATTTCAGCAGAATCCAATCGTTATTCTGAAGCACCAAATGTAACATGTAAAATAAAAATAAAATTACAGTGTATTTTTCAAAAACATCCGAAACCTACATCTTCAAAGTGTATTTTAAGACAGCTTGCTTTAAAATAAATGTATTGTGTCTTTCTCCATATGCACTGATTTTGCTAATAACTATTTTACAAAGAAAAAATGGGTTACACTTTATTTTGAGAGTCCTAATTTCCATCTATAGATGTTCTAGATATAGTAATACTATCAACAAACCTTCAACATACTTTAAACAAACTATCTGTTGATAAACAAATAATTAAGGTTAGGGTCAGATTTAGAATAAGGTTTAGGGTTAGGGTTAATGTCAGGGATAGAATATAGGTTAGGATATAGGTAAGGGTTAGAGTTAGTTGATAGTTAGTTAAAATGTAACAGATAGACAATCTGTAGAGCATCTAAAGGTACACTTTTGTGACTCTCAAAATATAGTGTTACCACCATGGATGAGAGCATATGTTAAATTAATAAAATGTTAATGTAAATTATTAGTGTTTAGAAGACAGTTAATCGCAATGATTCCTTATCTGGTGTCTGAAGTATATTTACTTTATTTTCAAATCACATTAACAGAAAATTATGCACATTCTAAGTTGTGAGCATGGAAATGCCTAGTTAGGGAAAATAAGCATGAAATCAATCACTTGCAAACAATCATATCCCAAACTGCTTTGTAGATTAAATATTATACCATAATTGATGGTGTGCAGATGGACAATGCATTCAGTTTATACTTATTGCTAAAGTTGGAAGTCTCCATTAGTGGAAAAATACTTTGGAAATCGTATTACATCCCAGTTAAGCATTATAATGCTAATGTTGAGCCCAAAAGAGCACTGATAATGATGTTGGCCATTTGGTTGAAGAACACTGACTTTTTCAGTGATCCCATCTGCATTGGTTGAGTCAAGTTCCAATAAATCTAGACAAAAATATTAGTGACTCAGTATCATTGACTGACGTTGTCAAATAGACAACTAAGTGTTCATTGTTTTTAGCTATGATATACAGTATACATAATCCCAGGGGTGACATGAAGAATAATAAATATTTTGACATGGGAAAGTTCTCTTTCTTCACATTTTATTATACATATAATTGATAATTGACAAAAAGCTAAGAAAAATGTACACTGGGTAGGGTGAAAAATGTAATTCCAGGCACTCATCCATGTCTTTTGTCTTGGTGGGAATCCATGGATACAGATACGGAAAAAATTAAGAGACCACTGCACCTTTTCTTCCCTGTCCAAAAAGGTTGAAAAGGAAAGTTTTGAGTGCACTGAACAAATGCACCGAACACAGCGTCATCCTGCACAATGAAATTATTATGACATGGCATCCGACAACTACGTAGTGACAGTTAAGAAGGGTATAAAAGCAAATATATAGCTAGACAGAAAAAAATAATAAAATAATTTTTAGGGCCAATAATTTGAAAGTTCAAACTCTTGGCCGTTAGATGACCATGCAGAGCAATCATCGTACCCAATGAGAGACCTAACGAGATAGCTGCAAATACCATTAGGCATAAAATCTGGCAGCATACACTGTGGGCTGAAGTCCAAATCCTTTTTCTTAGCCCAAATTTAAACCTTTCTGGATCTAGGAAATAGGGTGAAAGATGAGTCATCATTCCATATCCCTTTTTTCTTTTTGCAAATGCTTTTGGATACATGCAGTTTCCGAAAGGCAGCACTGCCATAAAATCCAGCCTCGTCAAGCTCACAACACTGTTTGTTGAGACTGGGTCATATAGGTACTGTTTAACTTTTGTGGAAATGTTGAGGCACTGCTTTTGTAGTGGATCTTGTTTCAAGCCTAACCCCAGAATCGCACATAAGTGTGACATTTATTTGAAATAAGTTTATAACTACAATACTATCCTCATCCTAAACCATGGTAATTATGTTTTTCTTGTAGCACAAGTATGGGCATACACCACCAACAAAAGTCAGTAGAACACTGATTAGCAAGATTATCCTTTGTTAGAATGCTGATGGGAAAGTTCAAACTCTGTGAGAGGATTATGTTATCCTCCTGAGCCTTCTGGTCTGTTTCAGATATTATCTTTGGCCACATGAGTATCATACAAGTACAAAATATTATGTGGAATATTATGTATACATGAGTATATTACAAGTACACAGACTTACAGTACTGTGCAAATATCTTAGGCCACCTGAGGAATCTGTGAAAAGCTATTTATCTGGGTTTTAAAGGGTTGTTGTGTGCAAAAACACTATATAACATTAGAATAAATACAAGTACACATGAAAATAATACACATAATACAAAATGAACAATATTGTCTTGTGAGGTAATTGATATCTTCTGAGTTGGTTACAAGAAAGGTCATAAAGACATTTCAGGACACTGAGCAAGTTGAATATACAGTGAAAGACATTTTAAAACAAGAATTTCCAACAGGTCTACTTGAAAACATTACACAATCATCTAGCAAAGTTAATAGCTTTGATTCTGCATTCTAAGGGAAGCCACAAAAAATACTTAATTGTTTAGAAAATATTTTTTATTGTATTTGTTTGTGTTTACAGCATTACAATACTGTAAATTGTATAATCAAAAAAATAAAGAGCTACTATTTATTTAGAAACATGGCTTTAATTTTTGTATTTTTGTTTTAAATTGGCCTAAAATGTTTGCAGAGTACAGTATGGTTGCAAAATGCCATATTGTTGTTCGTAATGTTACTGATGGTGTGATAAAGCTACTCCAATATTGTCATACTGCATCCAGTGTACTAGACAGCATTGTGACAGTAAACTGCAATATTTTCAACACTGCACATCAGGTGGTTACATTTTCATCTAAAAGCAATGCTTTCTTGCAAGAGGTTGAGGCAAGCAGAGAATTTCTTATTTTAATTTGGGGTGACTGCTGGGCTAAAAGGTTAGAGTACACCCATGCCCTGCTAGGAGATGAACAAGGGAGCAGATTGCTCTGACAGATACATAGGGTTGAGGAGACACTTTGCGACCTTTGAATAAAAGTCCTGTTCAAAAATAATTAATTTCTAATTTATATGCAGACACATGATGAGTTAGCGTGAGCTACCAATCACAATTAAATTACCTTAGGGATCTCTGAGCATAAGGCCTCTGGGCATATTCATTTTTCTCTTGTTTTTGCCCCTGTAGTCATTTATGGAAATGTATTTTTTGCTTCACAAGCATATAAATGACAAATATAATTTTTCAGAAAGTACATCCATAAATACAACCTCAAGGGTATGCTATTGGTGAATAACATGTTCTGTGTGATTTCTGGGGTGAAATAAGATCATAAAGAAGTCTCCTAAGAGCAAATTATGCAGAGACAAGAGCAGCATTTCCCTAGCTTTGGCCTGTGAGTCATGACAAAGTAATGCCATTACAGTAAATCAGAGCACTAACTACAGATGCTTAGCATTCCTCACCAATGTACGATAAGCCTTTATATGTATTCCAAGTAAAAAAATCCAGAGATGGGCTGGATTCCTGCTCCAGCTCCTCCCTCTCGCATCCCTGGCCAGACACCACTATGCACTCACAACCCAGTGTACCTGAACGCAGCCCGCAATCCAGGTCCCAATCACCAGAATACTGAACACCTGTGCCTAGTTCTCTCTATAAATTAGCCTGTTCTCCACCTCGACTCAGGTGGACCTGCCAAGCCTTCACATTGCACGCTTCCTTGGCATTCATTCTCACAATGTTGTTTTCGCCTCTCCTTGCCCTGTCTCCGTTTGTCTCTGTGTATAGAAGCCTGCCTGCCTGCCCAGTGGATTATCCTGCCTGCCTGCCCCTGCCTGTACTGTCGCCTTCGTGGACTCACCCGGTTACCGAACCTGCCTGCCCGACACTCGTTCTGCTCGTGCCGTATCCCTTGTGCTTTTGCTAATAAATCGACAGTTGCGTTCCGCAATTGGAACCTCAAAGCCCTGGTCCCGGTGTTCATTACAGAACTCTACCATATACTACATTTCAGGTGGCAGGTGATTCTCTTTCACTATGTAATTTGTCTTACCTGCTGTAAATGTTGAGTGCATATAAAATAAACATAGTTTCCCCCAGAAATAAACCCCAGAACATTATACACCTTTGCACTCAATGGGTGCCAGTATAAATCGCAAATGTATGGTACTTTACATAACATTTTATTTGATGGCTGAATTACCAGAAATACTATTAAACATTTACCAAAAATTACCAGTACTGGTACAATTTTATATGTGGACCGAAAATGTGTTCATTTAACAGAGAAACTAGGACTAATCTGTCAACGGTGTACTAGTGGCCCTAGAAAGTGAGCACTTGCTCGTTACAGTTGGTTATGACACTGAACAGCAGTCAAGTAAAAACCATGGTGAGCATAACGTGCATGCAGACAAGCTCCCCTGGGATTGGTTTCTGATAGTTTGTACTATATTGTTTGGTTTTGCAAAACTACAGGTGAAGATGCTTGAAGTGGAATTCCTGTTCTGGCATGGTTACACATGGTCTGCAGTGAGTCCGGTTGATGTACTGCAAAATTTTCTTAAAAACCTATAGAGTCAGCTTATCGTAGATAAATGAATATTCAATCAGCTGTCCACAATGATGGTAGACCTTCCTGGTGTCTGCATGCCAATTGCAAGCTCCCTTAAAATTTGAAACGTGTGTGGCATTGTGGTGTGTAACAACACTGCATATAACACTGCAGCCCAGAGGAAAGTCTCGTCCAGTGGCCCTGTTGAGGCGCTTGTTCTGAGATAACAGAAAAGTATGTCAGAGACAGCACGCTCAAATGTTTTAGAAGGGAAAACTAGAAGGCCCACTAGCGTCTTATTTCTAAGCTCAGTTGGTTTCTTGAGGAAGTCAGAGGTGGCACAGCCGGTGGACAGCGTTGAATTGATGGAGGAGGGGATGGGGTCAAGTGGGCATGTTGTTGGGCGACCAGACATCACTAGTTGCAGAGAGAGTGGAGAAAAAGCTAAGGGGGTTAGGGTTGGGGGGTTAATGCACGGCCAAGTTCGGTGAGCAGCCAGTTGACCCGCTAGGCCGAGTAAATGAGGTAAGTATGTCATCAACATCAGTGGTTGACAAAGTCTTCCGCAGAGAGGGAAGATTGGAGCGAGGACAGGCTCAAATGTAGGGTTGGAGGAAAGAGAGGAGAAAATGTTATCAGAGATCCAGAGGGGGGTATCTGTGAAATGAATCGACAGGCAGCATCTAGTAATGATGAAGTCAAGCACATTGCCTGCCTTATGAGGGGGTGACTGCTAAATGGGGGACGTCAAAAGAGGAAAGAAGTGGAAAGAAATTAACCGAAGGTAGGTTGAAGTCACCTAGGTATTAAGACTGCTGAGCCATCGTCTGGAAAGGTATTTATTAATGAACACATTTTGGGCCTGTATTAAAATATACCAAATGAATGTACAATGAATGTATTGACCAATTAGAACTTGAAAATTACTTCAAGTCACTTTTTTGACATGTACATAGTCTTTAATGTAGTGGATACACCATAACTGTACATCTTACGTCACAGTGATTCTTTGGTAAGTATGCTACATTTCTGTGTTGTGCACCTGACGCTACTTGAATAGTAGCCAGAAAAAAGCTAACTAACTGTTGGATGCAAACAAAGTAGATGAGGTTAAGTGGCTAGTTTGCCTAATTGGTTGACATGTTTAGTAACTTATCAAGTTATCTTCATGTTTTTCACCGCTCTATTACACTGTAAAAAATATTCACATATAGACCCATTCATTTTCATATAAAATGCAATTTCAACATCTTAATGTTTTTGTGTTTGGAAAGCATGACAATCAACAACAAATGTACTGAAATATACTGTAAAAAGTGACTAAAATATGCTTATTTAAAGTGTGTTATTGTCTCAATACCAATATTTTACTACTGTAAAAAAACAACACCACACTAAGTATCATACCTAGTGTCATTAGTCCTGTGCTCCACATAGTTTTGCACATGTACTACACAACAATCCCTGATACTCTTCTACTTATTACACATTAAATTGAACTTAACATCATTTACTGACACATTCTCACATGAAAATACAATAAAACATACTCTCTCATACACTTTCTCTCTCTAATACACATCACTCTCCCTCTCTCTCTCTCTCTCTCTCTCACACACACACACACACACACACACACACAACAGTCTTGTTAGCTAGCTAGCAGGACTAAATGTTGTTTACTTTACCCATTTTAGACATTGTTGAATTTCAGTAAGTTCATTCTATGGCTTTTAAAATGCCTACAGGAGATTTGAAAAGCACCACTGAATTGGCATCTTTGATATAAATCACTACTAACGTCCATCAGTAGGCAACCTATACTGTCAATCAAATCATTTACGCAGTGTGCATGAGTGCAGCCTGGGTGCGGGCCACTTCATCAAAAGAAGTATATTGTGGTTTATAAACAGTGTAACTTACCTAGAACATTTGTGAAAATAAAACATATCTTTCAATGTCTGCATTGGAAACCAAAGAAAGAAACTCTGGTATTAGGATTAGGTAGGTGGAGGCTCTATGGCTGAAGAC
The DNA here is from genome assembly GCF_011004845.1 of Esox lucius. Lineage (NCBI taxonomy): Eukaryota > Metazoa > Chordata > Actinopteri > Esociformes > Esocidae > Esox > Esox lucius. The sequence goes on from NC_047575.1 coordinate 28,212,501, forward strand.
ACACAGACTTCAGTGAAGCTGCACTGATTAGGTTAGTGACTGCGTGAAATCTTTACCACTGGCTTGTGAGTTTAGGTGGATGGCTGGCTGATCACATGTAATGCTGTATGAAGTGGATTATGCACTCTATGAATGTAGCATCGCACTCCGAACCCTGATATATTCCTACTTAAAAGGATTGTGCCCATGCGATGGGAAGTGACTGAAAAAAATATAAAGTGACAAACATACAGGGATGGAAAATATGTTGTAGACTTAATGTATACTTAATGAAAAACAATTTACACAAAGTACCCCAAAATGAAAATTTTTTAGACATTTGTGTCAATTTTGCAAAAATACCTAACTGATATATTATGTACACAGATGTGTATCAAAACTACTGTGTTCACAAGTGTAGGGAAGTTCCTAATTAGTAAAGAAATTAGTAGGCAAGGGCTATATAGAATTAGAAAGAGTATTGATGATTACAAACCACTTTCTGGCAACATTTAAACCTGTTTTTAACCTTCTGCAGATCTATACTTCAACACAATTCTAACTTGGATGTCTACAGAGATTTCCTTGGAATTCATGGCTTGGTTTTTGCTCTTATGTGCTCTATGATGTGTGGAACCTTATAGACAGGTGCGTGTCTTTCTAAATCATGTTATATCTGTGACACTGACAAACTTTAATAGTCAGGTTCACATAGATATCATATTGTATACCCATGGCATAAGTAATGGAAAAATGTGGTGTGCAGTAAACTGGCTTAGAAAAACACCTAGAAATGTATCCACCCCATGGCAAAATAAGCAGACCTGCATTCGGTTTGCTTAAAACATTTCCTCTATGCCAACAGCAAAATTGCAGCAAACCTTTTTCTTTGCTGCCAAGAGGAATCTCATTACAAAATGAAAAATCTGGACAGGAAAATGTTTCTAAAGTTGAAATTTTGTTGGCAGTTCACATACTTGCATATTTCTCAACCACCTTCTAGATGATGCGCTCAGGGATCAATTAGTAGCCATGAACGAGAGAGATAACCCCTGCTTATTTGCATAGTGCTTTCATCACAACAGAGACCCCCATAACACTCCTCTGCCATTCAACTGTATAGCTGCTGTTCAGCTGGGAGCTAGCATGTAGGGCAGATATCAAAGAGGTCTGACAATCTTTGCAACCACTGTCCTAGCCTAGTGCTCATTGGGAGACTCCACTCTTGTGACAAGTCAACTCTCAGCCTGCTACTGAAGGGTGAATTCATGGGCTAGAATTGCTGGAGAATTTAAAACCAGCAGAAGGAGGATAAAATGGCAAAACAGCATCTGAGGAAGTATTTCTCACCATATCGAGGTGTCATTTAATTAAAAGCTCACAGCTTAAACGCAAGAGGAGGTGAGGTTTGTTAAATTAGAGTTGTAATGCAGAAGCACACTTTTGTGACATGGCGATAGAAACTAATCTGTAGGACTGTGAAGATATACTGTTATTACTTATTAGCATGTAAACAATTGATTTATGCATAATAGTTTGTTGCTAATGTCAGCATTGGGTATATGGTAAATCAACCAGGCCTATCGTGTCCTCCGTATTTTTTCAGATGTTTATTTTTACCCACGTGGCGTAGAATAAAATGGTGAACTGCTTAAAGAAATGGCGATGTGAAGCATGGCGGACAAGAAATGTTGGTGTCATAAAATCTTTCTTTTAGCAATGAAATTTACGCATAGTTTCTTCTTTGACTGTGTTTCTCCTGGTGACGAAGAGTCGTTTTTCAAAAACTGCTAATAAATAAGACAAGCATAATAGGTAGCTAGAGAATTGACAGATGTATTGTTATTTGACAATAACTGTTGTGTAACCAGGGCAATGTCATTCATCTCTAGGTACCATATAAACTCTAGAGATCATCTAGTTTGCTGGTTTGTTGGCTAGCTAATGTTGGCTAACACATAAACCCAATTGACCTCATTAAAAACAAACTTGGCCTTTCAATTCCTAATAGTAATGCTGTCTAATATCTAAGCCACACAAACAAGAAACAGTTGACAGTGGTAATATTTAACTAACTACATTTTAGTGTAGCTACATATACATTAAGCCTCAATCCCTGAAATCATGACTATACATTTCCACTGAATCATTTTTGTGAAAGACTTTCCTTAATATTATATTCTGACTGGCACAGAGGAAATGGGAAGAAAGAGCCAAACATAGCTACAGTGGGGAGAATAAGTATTTGATACACTGCTGATTTTGCAGGTTTTCCTACTTACAAAGCATGTAGAGGTCTGTAATTTTTATCATAGGTACATGGAATCTAAAACAAAAATCCAGAAAATCACATTGTAATTAATTTGCATTTTATTGCATGACATAAGTATTTGATCACCTACAACCCAGTACGAATTCCGGCTTTGACAGACCTGTTAGTTTTTCTTTAAGAAGCCCTCCTGTTCTCCACTCATTACCTGTATTAACTGCACCTGTTTGAACTCGTTAACTGTATAAAAGACACCTGTCCACACAATCAAACAGACTCCAACCTCTCCACAATGGCCAAGACCAGAGAGCTGTGTAAGGACATCAGTGATAAAATTGTAGACCTGCACAAGGCTGGGATGGGCTGCAGGACAATTGGCAAGCAGCTTGGTGAGAAGGCAACAATTCTTGGCGCAATTATTAGAAAATGGAAGAAGTTCAAGATGACGGTCAATCTCCCTCGGTCTGGGGCTCCATGCAAGATCTCACCTCGTGGGGCATCACTGATCATGACGAAGGTGAGGGATCAGCCCAGAACTACATGGCAGGACCTGGTCAATGACCTGAAGAGAGCTGGGACCACAGTCTCAAAGAAAACCATTCGTAACACAATACGCCCTCATGGATTAAAATCCTGCAACGCATGCAAGGTCCCCCTGCTCAAGCCAGCGCATGTCCAGGCCTGTCTGAAGTTTGCCAATGACCATCTGGATGATCCAGAGGAGGAATGGGAGAAGGTCATGTGGTCTGATGAGACAAAAATAGAGCTTTTTGGTCTAAACTCCACTTGCTGTGTTTGGAGGAAGAAGAAGGATGAGTACCACCCCAAGAACACCATCCCAACCTTGAAGCAAGGAGGTGGAAACATCATTCTTTGGGGATGCTTTTCTGCAAAAGGGACAGGACAACTGCCCCGTATTGAGGGGAGGATGGATGGGGCCATGTATCGCGAGATCTTGGTCAACAACCTCCCTTCCCTCAGTAAGAGCATTGAAGATGGGTCGTGGCTGGGTCTTCCAGCATGACAACGACCCGAAACACACAGCCAGGGCAACTAAGGAGTGGCTCCGTAAGAAACATCTCAAGGTCCTGGAGTGGCTTAGCCAGTCTCCAGACCAGAACCCAATAGAAAATCTTTGGAGGGTGCTGAAAGTCTGTATTGCCCAACGACAGCCCCGAAACCTAAAGGATCTGGAGAAGGTCTGTATGGAGGAGTGGGTCAAAATCCCTGCTGCAGTGTGTGCAAACCTGGTCAAGAACTACAGGAAAAGTATGATCTCTGTAATTGCAAACAAAGGTTCCTGTACCAAATATTAAGTTCTGCTTTTCTGATGTATCAAATACTTATGTCATGCAGGGTGTCAGTTTGTGTTGAAAAGTGGTGGGGACAAAAGATCAGATGAAAAAAACATTACAGCAGGATGGGAAAAATATTGAATAACGGCGCCGCACATCAAAAATGGGCATAGCGTAGGCCAGTCAACAACACGAAAATAAAAAATGACCGTTATGGTCGCATATATGGGATTTTTACTTCTGTGCCCCTGAGAGTACGGTCCCACATTGTATTTAGAATGTTCAGTGACATTTGTCAAATACACACTGATGGCTGTGGAAGCAGCAATAACAATCTATTCAAATATTATTTGCTGAAATGTTATTCATATCTAACAAACATAGGTGGAAGTAACTATTAAGTTTACTCTATTCTTCTCACAGTTCACCGGCCACTTTCTTGTATGTATTTCGGGAGAAACTGATGAATTACGTGCTCTAAATCCGACTGACAGGACAACATTGCGGCACCCATCTTACGTTATAGATCAAGATTATTTATAAAGGTTTTTAAAAGACCAAACACACTCACTTACATGTATTTGAGAATCGGAATATCAGATAGTTGATGCCCTGGAAAGCAAGTTTGTGAATATTTAGAATACTTTTTTTTTTTCTGACAAAGCGGTTTGAACAGGAAGGGCTACAGCACCTGGTCAAGCTGGAGAAAGTCCTACTCTCTGGTCAAGTTGATGACGTGGTTGACCTGTGTCCAGAGCTACAGTTCCAGTCCCTAAAGGTGCAGCTGGCCATGTTCACTGCCAACTACACCTACAAAACCTGCTCAGAAGTGACAGAAATCATGAGGAACATGGTTCCCGAGGTCCGTGGTCTCTTCAGTCAAGTTGAGGCACTTCTGCGTTTGTAGCTCGTTGTTCCTGCCTCATCTGCTGAAGCAGAGAGAAGCTTCAGTGCCTTGAGACGCCTGAAGACCTGGCTGCGCTCTTCAGTGTCACAAACCAGACTCAACATTGTGGCTGTTTGTCATGTTCACAGAGAGAGAATGTATAACTTGGACAAGAAGAAACTGTGTCAAGAATTTCTTCAAGTTACTGATCGGCCCTTGCATGTTTTTGGGTCATTTTAGAATCAGTAATAGTTTATTTTGTTTAAGTTACTTTTTTTGGACAATGTACATTGTTTCTTTCTGTATCTAAACTGCTTTGCATGTTTTATTTTGGGCAAATAAACCTTTAACATTTATTGGTTTGCTGGATTTTTCAGAACATTTTAACCAAATGCTTTCAAAAAGTGGTGGGGACAAAATCAGCCAAGTGGTGGGGACATGTCCCCAGTGTCCCCAGTGTGAATGACACCTATGATGTCATGCATTAAATGAAAATTAATTATTTAAAAATCATACAATGTGATTTTCTGGATTTTTGTTTTAGATTCCATCTCTCACAGTTGAAGAGTACCTATGATAAAAATTACAGACTTCTACATGCTTTTTAAGTGAGAAAACCTGCAAAGTTGGCAGTGTATCAAATCCTTGTTCTCCCCAATGTATGTTGGTTGATTGGCAGATAATTAGAAAATTACATTAAAAACTATTTACAGATAGCTATATAACAATTTAGTTCAGACATCCACCTTTCATTTGTTTTAGTGAAGGTAACTATTCATAGTGCCTTTTCATTTAAAATGTACTTTTTGTATTGTGGGATTATTGTCACACCCTGTGTCTTTTCCCCATTGGTTTCCAGCTGTCTTGTGTTTCACTCCCACCAGGTGTTCCTCGTTCCCTTGATTATCCTTTGTGTATTTAACCTGTGCATTATGTTTGTCCTGTGCCAGTTCATCTAATGTTTTTGCCTAGAGTCCTCTTGTTCCATGAGACTCCAATTCTTTCTCTAGAATTCCTAGATCCAGCATGCTGTCAGCCTGTGCTCTACTGCCATTGATCCGTGTATCGAGCCTCTGCCTGTATCTGACCAAGACCCAGCCTGCCGTCAGCCTGTGCTTTACTGCCATCGATCCATGTACCGAACCTATGCCTGTTTCTGACCTGTTCCAGCCTATTCCCTTGGTCTAATAAATAATTGTTACAGCTGAACTACCTAAGTCCGGGTCTGTCTTTGGGGTGTAACCCTTGAGCTGTCAAGAGTTATTGGCTATGCTTCACTATCTCACATCATAGTATTTAATTTAGAGGTCAAACAAACTATATACCTTGCCTATGACCTGCTCCATCGTAAGATTAACTATTCATTTTGATTAAGAACTAGTTATAGCACTATATGTTTTTGGAGGATTTTTGTGTTATGGGCTGTGCTTCACTCTCTCTAATAGTGCCTTGGCAATGCCCTGCTCCATCATAACATTAACCATTAATGTTGAGTGAGAACTTTTTACAGAACTATTTTATATAAATGTATTATTTTTGTGTTTTTGGCTGTGCTTCAATCCCTCAAAGCGTAATGTTTAAATTAGGATGCAAACAGGCAAGATTCTGTATGTAGTTTATGTCCCACTCCATCGTAACATGGGCAATTCATCTTGAGGAAGTACTAGTAACTGACCACTACTAAGTTTGATTTTGATGCATTTTCGTGTTATTGGCTACTTCGTCCTAGCATAAATTTTTTTCCTCCACATGAATGGGGTTTATCGCGGCGGACACACAACATTTCCAGCTGCGCTGAATACTCATTGAAACTTCACACTTGTTGGTCTAAAATTCCTAACATGTCCCCCAACATGTGCTAGGGTAGACCAGCGTTGGTTTTACATGACCCATATCTCAAGGTTCATCCATCAGCCAGATTCCACTACTCCATTGCCGGAGGCAGGTACACTGAGTCATTAAGTAGAGGATGTTTTTTATTTGCAAAAAGATCCAAATTGAGCCTGAGCCGCTACTGACATCAACGCTTCAGGGTGTATGTATCGCAGGGGCTGCTGCTCGAATGTGAAGGAGGAGACCCACCTCCTGAAATAAAGCATCCTTCACACACTCAGCACTGACTAGATTAGAGAAACAGCTTGCCTTGCAATGCAGCTCAAGTAATGTGACAATGAGGAAGCCATTGTCCCTGAGCTCAAATCGCCGCTACTGTTGCTCCCTAATGGACGTTGCCAGCTGCTGTGCTGAAGTTGACAACAGGAGAGAGGCCATGCACCCAAGGGATTACCTCTGAGATATAGGAGCTGTGCTAGAACACATTTGCTGTGACATTCTAGAGAGGAGTAAGGACAGTGATCAGGTCTGAGGGCATGTCCTATTTGTCTGGGTAGATAACTGCTCCCCCACCCTCGCCTTGTGACCTGCCCCAACCTATGTTTCTTTCCTGTGTCGTAGTTTGTACAGCTCTCGTTTGCTCCACCAGCTGGTGAGGCATGTACAATTTGTAGTTCCACCTTCACGGTGATGAAGGTGGGCACAGGCATATTGATCTGCAGCTGTAGGTCATGAAACCTGTAGTTGGCCTTGGTTGATCGGTGGATGAACCCAGAGATGGTTTGAAAGGCATTCATTTCACTGTCCGTCGCCAGGGAATGGGTCATCACAAGATGGAGGACATATGACACATTATATATAAGCACATCCACAATCTGCCACAGCCTTCATTGTTGGCTGCATTGTCCAACATTACAAACACCACCATAACATCCCTCCCAGTCGCTCAACAATGTCCCAACGCATAGGTTAATCATGTCACAAGATTATAATTTACCAGTAGTAAATTAAAGATTAATAAAAAAAATATATATATATATATATACAACCAAGCGAGATGCCTGTTGCGGCTGACACTGCAGTGGAAAACAGAGGTGCCTATCTGAGAACTGTTTTTGACACAAGCATCAGAGGATTAAGAAAGCTTGGGTTACCCATTACTACTGCTAAATAGAAACAAATTGCAGTTAGACCAATAGGCTAAATAGATCCCAATCTAAACAAAACCAACATTGGAGCCTGACACATTACTCTCATCTGACAATTCCACAGTAGCATGGTTGAAGAGAGCACGAACAAAGAGAAACTGGCTGATGTTTCATTTTCTTCATTGGGCACTGAATTTCTTTCCTCATATTGGATAGAGCAGCTCTGACTGTCTTTCTCTGGTCGTACATACGACGGAACACTGAAGTTGCTGTTCTACTTGGTATCCACTTCTTGGACCAACTGCAGCTGTGGGCTGCCTACTTTTGTTGGACATCTGCCAGCCACTCCTTTGCTCTTGAACAGCCCCAGAATCTCCCTTGCCTTTGAACACATCAGTACCATTTCAGGTCCTTTAAAGGGACTTTTTCAGAGTGAACTTTAGTGTGTGTGAAAAACATGACAGGTAGGTTATTTTCATTAGTGAAGTACAGAGAAGCATTTTAAACGCATAGTCTGTAACCTAACTTTGCCGTGCAGTCCACAGTCTTAACCAAAGCTGATTTTCTTAGAATTTAACACCCAGGTATACATTCATGTTATTTTATTCCGGTATTTCAGATGTCAGACTGCTACAAACTGCAGCATCCATGATATCAGCATTCACCTTCTCGTTGGTTGTGATGTATTTCTCATCCACCATGATCTTAAAAGGTCTTCTTGTAGAAAGTAGAGTGTAGGCTCGATCCAAGTAGGATAGCATGGTGTGTTTAAAGGGATAGATTGACCTAGATTCATAATTGGGGGAAATAAGTCTTACCTTGAGTTGGTCTTGAAGGCCATGTAGTAATTCTTCGCAACATTACTACATTTTGTCCCAGCCTGGAATAGGCATTAATAGATTATTTTTATTAGATCATTATTAGAATTTAAACTGTGGGTCCCGATCAACAAAAGCTGTATTGCAAGCTGAAACCTACTCCATAAACAGTAGTGGTGTGGTTTATCTAAAAAACCTGACGATGTTGTATTCCTTGAAATATTCTTTTCATTTTCACAAAATAAACGAATGCATCCTATCAAATATGTTCACAATGGTATCAATCTGCGTTTTTTGACGTTTCGACATAACCACCTGGAACAACCATTCGCTAGCTACCGATAACATCATTGCCGAATAACAGAGTGTGGTGGCTACAGAAAATATTTTGTGTAGTGTCAGTTTGAAGTCACCTAATTCTGCCAGCTGTTTTGTCAGTATGCATAAAAAAATTTATGCTAGCACAAAAGATTTATGAATTTGGATGATGCTAATAATGCTAACTTGAGGCTAGGACAGAGGTAAATAATGGAGAAGGGTCCAGCAGCAGCCACAGGACGACCGTGAAGGATGTTGACACTTCCAAAAATAGGGTTCCTCACATACAGTTAGAGACTGCATCCAAAACGTGATGATGTTTATCTAATCTGCTCGGCCCGTTTTGATGCAATAAAAAGAAGAGATGGCATACGTAGCTCAGTTGAGAATGCCAAACTTTGACAAAACATGGCTAATAAACACTTATCTATAAATATATAAAGAGTTGGGGAGTAACGGATGTAATGTATTACAAAGAAAAATGTTACTGTAATCCATTACGTTACCAACAAAAATATTATTATCGATTTTCAGATAAAAAAAAAAATATATTGATTATTTTTGGATTACTTCAATTGAAATAATTATGACACGTTGCATGCTTAAAAAAACAAAAAACATAGTTATTTTAACCAAAATAACAATTGTGCTAATTGTGCCAAGATAATTTTGTCTCTGTACTTACTTCCATAAAAAGATCCTATTAATGGAATTACCATAACAGGTCCTCAATGATTACTGTTTATTTCTTTGATTAGCGTTTTGAAAATCCATCGCTGGTAAAACGTATTTGTATGTGGATGTTCACGACTGCAAACGTGCATTTGCATGCCTGGGGTTTCTGTAACGTTTTCACAATGTTGGTGGTTGTGGCAATAAGGTATATCTGCAGACCCCAAGTAAGGGGCGTTACTTAATATGGGGGTTCCTGAATATTACGTTACGCCCACTGAATAAAGTTACGCCCACTGATGTTCGCCATTGGTCAGTTTAAATGGGGGTTCCTGAATATTAAGTTACACCCACTGATGTTCGACATTGGTCAGTTTGGGGACATCCTGGTTTGACACACGGTTCGACACTAGGTGTCATGTATGGGTATGACGTCATTACTTTTAGTGTGGTAATGGAGAAAGAAGAGTTAACTAACGTTACAACTTCATCTCAGAGTCCATGTGATATCTTTTGTCAAGATATAACACTAGGTTCAAGCAGTTCAAGCATTGATATAGAAAACAAAAGTGTATTTGCTTTGACCACATGCTGAAAAAGTGCTTTGCTGTACACAACTGGAATAAACTACCAGAAGAACTTAGACGTTCCCCAAACGTATACATTTTTAAATCCAGGGTAAAAACACTTCTCTTTTCATGTGCCTATGACTGAGCACTTAAACTTAACCACTGTTTAGCTTTATAGCTTCCTATGTTTTTATCTCGGTTTTAATCTTTATATGTTTTCTTATTGTAATTTTTATTATTATGATGTTTCCATTTGTTTTGATGTTTTCATTTGAGTATTATTTTTTATGTTATTGTATTTTTATATATTTATTTCTATGGAAAGCACACTGAATTGCTTCGATGTATGAATTGTGCTATATAAATAAACCTGCTTGCTTTAGTTTGATAATGCTTGTCCCAATTATGTAAAATGTAATGGTATTTTCCAATACCATTTAATGGTATTGTTTTTTGTTTCAGGATTAAAATGGTTTGATAACATACAACTGAAATATATAAATTTGAAGACTGAAGTGCCTTTAGAAATAATTACAGTCAAAAATGAGACACTGGTGGTTTAGAAAGCTGCTGAATGCAGTTATAATACAGACACATGCATACATACACATGCACAGACATATTCACTATGCCTGCCATGGTCAGTTAAAAAGAAAAGTGAAACAGGCCTCCCCTTTGCACAAGTTTATACAGGATTACCACTTATGCACTTTTCATAGATTCAACATATTACACAAATGTGAACTTGTTGTGTAAGGTGCATTGTGTGGTGGACCTGTGAGCAACAACTTCAGTGTCAGCTAAACTATTCTGAAGGTCCTTTGTCGGGACCTGTGGGTTCTGCTGTGTAGATCTGACCACTTTTCATAGAAATCATTGAAATGGTTTCTCCTTCCTTTGACTTGCACTGTTCAATTTAACAGCATTGTTCTAGAACAGTGTTTCCCAGTCCTGGTCCTCGGGACCCAAAGGGGTGCATGTTTTAGTTTTTGCCCAATCACTCACACACCTGATTCAAATTAAAGACTTGATGACAGGTTGATTATGTCAATCAAGTGTATAAGCGGTAGGGCAACATTTGGAACAGGTGTGTGAGTGCTTCGGCAAAAGCAAAAACACGCACCACTTTGAGTCCCGAGGACCAGGATTGGGAAACACTGTTCAAGAAATTTGAAATTGGTAACTGGAAGTGTTGAATTTTCTATAGCCTGTTGCAGAAAGGTGGCAAATTTAAATTTGCACCATGTAGAGGTCAGGTCAACATCTGTATACAGGGGGTGCCTGGATCAATTTTTTTAATTTAATTTTATTTTAGAGTAATGACGTGGTTATGGACTTAGAATGTTGGGAGTAATGTAAGTGTTACATGTCTTGAAATTGATTGTCTGAGGTCTAATTTAACCCTTATCTGAAAGGTTGATTCATTAACATAAATTAAAAGTAGAACAGGTCCAAAAGAGAACAACAGACATTACTGATAGTAAAAGAATGTAGTCCAAAAGCCTGATCAAATATTCAAAACATTACATTCCAACACTGACAAAACTTAACTGTTTCTTTATGTACTGTGTATTCAGCTTTGCCCAGATTCTGTAGGCTTTGGTTTCATCCTATCATGTTTTATGGCCAGATGAACACTTCCAAAATACTGTCCAGTTTACTCTTGCTAAACAACTGATGTTTCTTGTCTCTTTGTCTCATCAAACTATATTGTGTTTTCTGGATCTTGTAATTTTTGTTGTGTGGAAACCAGCAAGAGCTGATGGTTTAAAGACAGCTAATAGGTATCAACAAAAATAATTAACAGAGAAGCTCAAAATTATCACTAAGTCATCTTTTGTCTATTTCATCCATGAGTGTCTTCAAAAGTATTAAACAAAAACATGAATGGGGAGAGAGCTTCTTTTTCTTCTTCTAGTGTTGAGGCCTCTCTGAGCATCTGCACACCATCCTGTATTTCCTCATTATTCAAGGGGGAGGACTTGTACCCGGTCTCAGAAGAGGCCTGTGTAGGCATTTACCCAGCCAACAGCATACCCCAGGTCAACAACGCATCTTGGCAACTGAAATGAAAGATCACAACAAATCACATAGAAGTAGAGGTGTACAAAGTAAAAGTACTCAACTGGGTTCGTCTGTGTTCATCACTTTAGGGAAGTATCTAATTAAGATCTAAGTAACCAGGTAAAGGGAGTTCAAAACTAAACAGTGATCAACAAAATAAAAAGGAAGAGTATAAATGATCAATTAAGGTCATTGGTTAGTTATGATAATTCAACTCATCCTTAGCAACTTCCCAAAATGTATGAACACAGCCAAATACTTCTATGTTTTACAGCACTGCATAGAAGATGGCCATGACAAATTATTATTTTGTTTGCATTTCTAAATAATGACAACATAGTGTATATGAAGCTAAAAAATACATGGATCTTGCCTGCTTGCATATAATGACAGGTGCATTATGCATCTTAAGCTAGTTATAACGTACCCTAATTGACTAGAGTTGGATCACAAGTAGCCTACCTTGCCGCATAATATCTTTACATGTAGCTATAAGGGATGTCAGGTTTTCTGTGTTCTGTCACTGGCAAGCTATTCAAATCTCAGATTCATAGGATTTAGTAGATAAGCGATCTTAGTGAACATGTTAACTATCCCTAAATACAAACAGTGGGGCAAAAAATTATTTAGTCAGCTACCAATTGTGCAAATTCTCCCACTTAAAAAAAATGAGAGAGGCCTGTAATTTTAATCATAGGTACACTTCAACTATGAGAGACAAAATGAGAAAGAAAATCCAGAAAATCACATTGTAGGATTTTTTATGAATTTATTGGTACATTCCTGGGTAATATAAGTATTTGGTCAATAATAAAAGTGCATCTCAATACATTGTTATACACCCTTTGTTGGCAATGACAGAGGTCAAACGTTTTCTGTAAGTCTTCACAATGTTTTCACACACTGTTGCTGGTATTTTGGCCCATTCCTCCATGCAGATCTCCTCAAGAGCAGTGATGTTTTGGGGCTGTCACTGGGCAACCGTCAATGGGCGTAATTTAATATTAAGGAACCCCCATATTAAGTTATTCCCCTGACTTGCGGTCTGTAGATATACCCTCCTCTGTTATAGAGCAAAACATCAGAGTAGTGAAGATTTAGTGTATGCGTGAAAAGCTACAGATATCTTGATTTTTATATACAACAATTCCAATACCCTTTTTGTGAAATAAATTTTTCAACAATGTTTTGAAGCAATTAAATACATGAGTAAAACAAATAACAGAAAAGGCTAACACATCCTTCAAATTGTGGGTTATGTTCAGATAAAGACAGATTCCGGAAGATCGAGGGTTATTGGATTAAATGTCTGACAGACCTTCAGCGTGTAATGTACAGATTTAGCCCAATCATACTGAAGTAGAAAGAAATGGTTTAGGAACCCTTTCCAAAGATGCTGTGTAAAAACTGCAAATTCTGTTTTTGGCCAGCTATGTAAACGTTAAAATTGATTGATCCTGCAAAAGTTGGTCAACTGGTTATACACTATTCCAATTAGTTTTTTAATGCCTCGTAATATGAAAGTAATTGCAGTTTAAAATTATCTACTGTCTTTGAGTTTTTGTAATTGGTTTCTCTTTAAACCTTTTAAAGTGAGGAAGTATGACCAGCTTCATCCCATAGGCTAATACAGTCCAGTCCATTGCTGCTTCTTTTGAAGTTAAGTATTTTAAATATGAAACAAACTACAATTTAAATTATATTTTATTCTCCTATAGACCAACAACACAACATTCCCCGCTGGAGCATGCCCAGAGTTCAGACAACTGGACTTTTGTCACAGGGCAGGGGGGTAACCTGGCCTTATGTCTCATTTTCAGGGCCACCAAGGATCTATCAAAGTCTGATCTTCACAAAATATGTTTTTTGAAGTATTCCATTGCAGGAACAAAACAGATTTCTGAGGATCTCAGAAAATGAGCTGTTGATACTGATCAGGCTGGAAAAGGATACAAAACCTTCTCTAATGAGTTTGGACTCTACCAATCCACAGTCAGACAGATTGTGTTCAAATGGAGGAAATTGAAGACCATTGCTACCCTTTGCGCACATGATGATCACACACAACACTCCCAAAACGTTCTTCTTTTCACAGTTCTTGATGTGTATGCTGTTGTAGGCAAGGGAGGAATTGGCATTTTGTTGTCATCTCTATTTTAGCTTCTGTTTGGCAAATGTTTTCTTCGCTCATTATTGCAGACATACGCAACCTCCAGGCGGTATGCGCATTCACCAATGTCTCGCCAAAGCTGATTGGCTAAAGATTGGCTGGAACAGGATTGTCTGCTTTTTTAGAGTGGAATTCCAGGGGCGGGGAGCTATCTATCTCTCACAAGACCTAATTTTACTCAGACACCATGTTTATATAGACATTTTATTTTCAATGAAAAAATCCTACCTAATGCAGCTTTAAAGGATTAATGTAGCAGTTATAGAAAACATGAGTGGTTTACAGGTTGATTTATTGGGGCCATTTCCAAAACTTTCTATTCTACTGTTGGATTTTTAAAACTTTTTTCTTATCTGTGGCGCCATAAATGTAACAGTAATATCACCTTTCAAAATCAGCTTCGGTAATTGGTACCATTTTCGAAGTGTGTGTATGTAGGTACAGTATGTATGTATATATAAATGTTACACTTGGATCCACCTCAACATGATTTCATTTGTTTTCAACAAAAACTCCCCATTTACACTGAGCCACAGCCACTGCACCATTATCAACACTTGGAAAACTTTGGTAAAAAACCTGTTGTGTTCTGGGATGGTCCCGCGGTTAACACAAATTCAACCCCAGCATGGGTATGAATCCAGCCGACTGCTCTTTCAATGAAACTCTAGTCTACTGTCTCTATACAATAAGGCATTAAAAAGCCTTGGGGTTGAAAATGAGACTCCTCACTCATCTTCAGTGGGAACAAATGAGTATCCTTAGGCTTGGGATTGTCTCTGTGTAAATACAGTCAGCAGAGGGTCCTGTAAAAAGAAAAATGATAGCCTCAGAGATCCGTATATTTGCAGAAGCATGAAGAGAAGACGGTTGTTAGTGAGAAAGGACAATAGATCTTCTAAAGATTGGGAGAAAGGAATCATTCAGACATAACTTTAATGTGCAGAAAAGGACAAGGGAAGTTAGTGTTTATAGTATTTTCAGTACTGGAGACATGAATCTCTCGTTACTGACCCGAATGACTCATAGCTGTCCCTGTCCAAAGTTCTCCTGGTTGTGTTGCAGATCAAGTTGCTGCCTGATGATACCTGCTGCCACTGCTCAAACCTTACCTGATTGTCCTTGTCCAACCGTCATGCAGGTGACTGACTGACACCTGCTTGTCATCTAAACGTGTAAAAATAATGATGTGGCCTAAAAGTTCTTGTTCTCTTCTAATCTTCGCCCGGCACAGTCAGAAAAGAACTGGTGACCCCTCAGAGTCTGGCTGAGAAATCAGCCAGTACAGTATTGGAAGAGAGTTTTATGGACAGATGAGACAAAGGTAAACCTTTATCAATGTGATAGGAAGGCAAACCTGTAGAGAAAAAAGGGAACTGCAGAATATCCAAAACATCCTAACTCATCTGGGAAAACATGGTGGAGGTAGTGTCATGGCATACATGGTTACCTTTGGAACAGGCTCACTTATCTTTATTGATGATGCACTGTAGCAAATGATTAGTTTTGTATCTGATTTGTCTCGCTAGCACTGACTCACTTCTTGCCTCATTAAAACTTGTTCATTGCGATACAAGAGTTGTAGGCTATTAGCTGGTAGTATTGGCTGGCTCAGGTTTGGCTGGAAGTGATAGAATTTTGTACAAAAGAAATAAAACAAATAAGAATATGTGGACTGAGCATAAAAACAGTAGGCTGAGCATTAATACATTACTAAATAAATAAAAAAAATATGTAAGTTTTGTCCAATTGAGGGTTGTGTGAGTATGTGGGGAAGGGTCATACGTTTGTCTAGTTGATGGTTGTGTGTGTATGTGGGGAGGAGGCTATAGTCAGTTTTGCTCCAGGGCATGTTCATGAGGCCTACTGTTGTAGGAAAGGGACTGTTCTAGCAGAGTGGAGATGATTAGTTCTGAATAGTCCTTTTTCTATGGTGAGAGGGATCAGCCCCAAACTTTGCAGCTTGCCTCTGCGTCCTGGAGGTGTGTAGGTCTTGTAGAGAGGGCAGATTGCAGCCAGTAACCCTCTCTGCAGAGCGGATGATGCGCTGTCCTTGAAGCCTGTCCTTGTCCTTGGCAGTGGCTACAGCATACCAGACAGTGATGGACTCTATGGTGGCAGTGTAGAAGTGCACAATCATAGTCTTTGGCATGTAGAACTTTTCAGCTGCCGCAGGAAGTACATCCTCTGCTGAGCTAGAAATTGAAAGGACTCCACAGAGTTGACTGGGGAACCACCCAGGGCATCTGGGTTTCTCCTGAAGTCCACTATAATTGCTACTGTCTTTTGGGCGTTGAGCTTCAAATTGTTCTGACTGCACCAGGACACCAAATGGTCAAGGACAATTAAGTTTTGTTTTTTGATCCCACATCTTCCCATTGCCTCTGTAATATGCTTTTGGAGGTGTGAGGTGCGCTCCATGCGCCTCTTCATATGTGGCATGACAAGCTCTTTGCCCAGGTCCTTAATGAATTGCCGCTGTACAATGGTCATACCACCCATGTAATCAGAGTGTTGTGCAGGGAAGGTGTAGGCATTGGTCATACCACCCATGTAATCAGGGTGTTGTGTAGGGTAGGTGTAGGCATTGGTCATACCACTCATGTAATCAGGGTGTTGTGCAGGGAAGGTGTAGGCATTGGTCATACCACCCATGTAATCAAGGTGATGTGCAGGGAAGGTGTAGGCATTGGTCATACCACCCATGTAATCAGGGTAATGTGCAGGGAAGGTGTAGGCATTGGTCATACCACCCATGTAATCAGGGTGTTGTGCAGGGAAGGTGTAGGCATTGGTCATACCACCCATGTAATCAGGGTGTTGTGCAGGGAAGGTGTAGGCATTGGTCATAACACCCATGTTATCAGGGTGTTGTGCAGGGAAGTTTTAGGCATTGGTCACACCACCCATGTAATCAGGGTGTTGTGCAGGGAAGGTGTAGGCATTGGTCATACCACCCATGTAATCAGGGTGTTGTGTAGGGTAGGGGTAGGCATTGGTCATACCACCCATGTAATCAGGGTAATGTGCAGGGAAGGTGTAGGCATTGGTCATACCACCCATGTAATCAGGGTGTTGTGCAGGGAAGGTGTAGGCATTGAGGGGGGCAACATCCATCTGATCCACTTTGTCCACTCCTCCTTTTGTTTTGTACTGGATCATTTCTGGTTTCTTCTTCATACTGTTGTCATCCACAGCTTTGTCATTATGCATGGTGCTCAGGAGGACAACAGTCTTTCCCTTCTTCGGCACAATGCTCACCAGGTTAATGTTGCCATTTAATCCAAATTCTGAGCAATTCAACTATTCAACAGCAATTCAATTCAATTTGGACGGCTTCATGACAGGTGGTATGTCCGGCATGTTCTGATGAAGAGTCCCCACAATGGTCAGGTTATTCTTAAGGAGCTTCTCAACAAGAGGGACAGTGGTGGAGAAGTTGTCCATTGTAATGTTGCGACCTATGATATGATTTATGAATAGTTGTCCGTAGTAAATGTTTCTAATTGCAAACATTTACAAATATGAAAAGTTACTATCAAATTCCGTACTGAATACATATGGGTAATTTCTTACCCATGTTGCTAAAGGATATGTAGAAATCATGTATGTAGAAGACATTTAATGAATACCTTGAATATGTAATACTATAATAGATTTATTTCATTCAAAAAATATTTTTTTAAAATAAGAAATGAAAAATGAAAACAACTATTTGTGCTGACAAGTTAAACAAGTTAATTGAGGAATACCTGGAATACTGAATGAAGAAATGAATTTATTGCAAAGATATAGAAAATAAAAACTCACACCCATGTTGTGCATCAAAGGGTTAATGTACAGTGAAAACAGAAAGTACGCCCTGAATGTATTGTGATCCTAGCAACGCCTCTGGTGTGAGGTAAAAGATATGACAAGCTTGAATGGTGAAAGGTGGCAAGCAGTCGATATGACAAGCTTGAGAGTTGATCATCTTTGACAAACTGCGGTTCAGCAAGTACACAAAGGAATTCAGCCCACGAGATTACCTCCAGCAGTTATCAGAGGCAAGGTGCACAGTGTAGGTATTTAGATCATTTTATGCTTGAATATTTATATTAAAATAAAGATTTAATTAATGAACTAAATAAAAAAAATAATCATGACCTTTCCATGGCTTTCCATGGCTCCTAGCTATTCTGCGCTGGGCTGGGGCCAGAGTCAGGACCGGACAGAAGTTGGTGCCTCTAGGCACCTCTATCCATTTCGATCTCCGCAATAGGAGGCAGGTGTAGATCGTTGCCTCCAATTGGGGACCCTACTTATGTTCAATGTTTGGCCACACCCGGGGTGGATCATTTGGTTTTGTGTTTGTGCTTGCTGCTCAATGTCCTTTTGTCTCTGCGCCGCTCGCGGGGGGTGATCGTGGTGCCCCAGCTATGCCCAGTGCAGGCTCCAAGGTGTTGGGCAACACCTCTGGTGGGGCCTGTAGAAGCCCTCCTGTATGTCGGTAGGCGTGAGGACTGGTGGGGCTTCCATGATCCATGACTGGCCGCCGCCACCTGAGCCCGCCGAGAACTGGCCGCCTCAACCCATAGCGACCTCTCTTGTCCCGGCCGCAGCTGCGCCCTCATCTGTCCCGGTGGCTCCAGCGCCCTCTCCAGTCCCGGCTGCTCCGGGTGCTGAGCCTCCGCCTGTCCAGGTGTCGTTGTCCCGCCCTCCCCCTGGGTTGTTCCTGGTCGGGAGCCCGCGCCTTGCGGGGAGGTACTGTCACATCCTGGCTATTCCCCTAGCCATCTCTGCGTTGGGCTGGGGCCATAGTCAAGACCAGACAGAAGGTGGTGCCTCTAGGCACCTCTATCCATTTCGGTCTCCCCAATTGGAGGCAGGTGTAGATCGTTGCCTCCAATTGGGGACCCTACTTATGTTCAATGTTTGGCCACACCCGGGGTGGATCATTTTGGTTTTGTTTGTGCTTGTTGCGCAACGTCATCAGTTGCTGCTATTGTGTTGTTTCTTTTTTTTTTTTATTTATTAAACCATGGATTACTACCGCCCTTTCGTCTCGGCGCATGTGTCCTGTCAGAAACACAGGGTTAGAACAAGTGTGAAAACTTGAACAGATCAGAACGGTGAACCCAAACGCAGAAAACCAGTTGACAGTTCTGTGCAATGTCTTCAAATCTTTTATTGGATGAAAAGGAATGTCCAAACTTTCATAGGAAACATCCAAAATGTAAACTCCAAAAATCTCTCAAAAATGTCAAAGCGCCAAAAAGGAACAATACCAGTTTCACAAGGTAGATATAGACTCCAGATGAGGCACAGCAAGGGATAGACCTAGACTTGGTCATGGCACTGGAAACACTTAGCAAATTACTCAGGAAAAGGGTGACTTACATACACAAACATGCAACAAGGCACAGGTGACAACAATAAGACATAATGACAGAGACTGAAAACCAACAAGAGATACAATGGGGCCTCTAGTGGCCAAAGATATGTCCAAAACCCTGACATGTCCTACCACCGCAACCTTGACAAATAGTTCAATTGCCAAGTTTCATAACAAACAGGGAATTTGTTCTGGCCAGTTAGTGCAAAAAAATAAGAAGATGAACAGTGAACTGAGCATATAAGCAGTAGACTGAGCAATAAATATTGATTAATAAATAATGAAAACTATTTAAATGGAGATTCTTTATTGATAGTTTACTTTAGACCTAGGCTTTATTCCTGTCTGGAAAACTGGCCCTCAATGTGTTACTGTTAAATCTGTGAAGGTGCCATATACATATTTATAATTTTACATATTGATACTGCTTATTGTAGCTATTTGTGTAATTCCTCTGTTATTAGTTTAGCAATAGTGGGACTTAAAATATCATGTGTTTGGTTTTGTTTTCATAATTCATTTTATCTATATGTAAATGCCACAAAATTATTTATCATGGAAATTTGGCCAGAAGTCATGTAATTCTGTTTGGCAAAATGTGTATGAACCCTGTACAATGTGCAGCATAAGTACGCCATAGGGAGCGAAGTTTGCTTACTGTTATGGCAGCTGGAGATTCCTCCAGTGTCTACTACAGCATACACTACTACAACTGCAAAGAAGCAAAAGATGTAGGATAGCTCTCTATAGCTAGCAACCAGGAAGCCCAAGCTAACGTTAGCAAGGCTAAGAATAACGTTGAACTCTGAATTTGCACTTTTTTTGGAACAGGCAATACTATTTTTCATATTATTATTCAGATCTTAATTCTCTATTGGGTATTGGTGCGGAATCGCTTTCTGACTGGTGAGTAATTGCAAAATGCTGTGATTGTTTTTTTACTGAAAAAATCTTATCTACTGTTGAGCTGCTTTAATGAATACATCAATCGTAAAGGTTAATGTTATAAATGATAGGCCTATTTAAACTCTAATTAAAGTGCCACAGAGTTAAATTACACATTTTAATCAATGTCTAATAAATCACTGTTTATGTTCTTATTACATCAAAATATAACTTTTTTCATTATTTCTTTCCATGAGCCTAATTTGACACTTGAACTGCTGAGTCTGTGTGGGTGTTGGAAACTCCTGTCAAGATATGCATGGATTTTCATCCCTCTTCTGTCATTTCTGGCAAATATTATTTCCCAAACTGTCCCAATACTGCAAAAGTTAAATAACCATTGAACGTTCCTGTCCTGCGCAGATTAAAATCGTTCTGTCACATTCCATGCTCATTTACATTTGCAAAAATGTCAAGAGTAAATAAGTCAATGTTATAACAAGCCCACTTGATCATCACCTATCAGCATGTAACAGACCATGTAGCCTGTGTTTTGTTTTGTGTTTAAACTTTGCTTACGCTGTTCCTGTTTTTGTAGAAGAAGACTGCTGTGTTTGGTTTTTCTATGAATCTAGGCCTATGGTTGATGGGTGTTGCTATCCACGGTTTTGATGTCCATGATCATATGTGTCATCCTTTGTGGAGTGAGCTTACCGTATGTTCTTAACTCTGTTACACTGGCAACTTGTTTTATTAAAAAAGTGTTATACAGTGGATATAAAAAGTCTACACACCCCTGTTAAAATGCCAGGTTCTTGTGATGTAAAAGAATGAGAAAGAAATCATGTCAGGACTTTTTTCACTTTTAATGTGACCTATAATGTGAACAATTCAATTGAAAAACAAACTGAAATCTTAAAAAAAAACTCAATAACAATAACCTGGTTGCATAAGTGTGCACACCCTTAAATGAATACTTGTTGAAGCACCTTTTGATTTTATTACAGCACTCAGTCCTTTTGGGTAGGAGTCTATTAGCATGGCACATCTTGATGTGGCAATATTTGCCCACTGTTCTTTGCAAAAGCGCTCCAAATCTGTCAGATTGCGAGGACATCTCCTGTGCACAGCCCTCTTCAGATCACCCCATGGATGTTCAATGGGATTCAGGTCTGGGCTCTGGCTGGGCCATTCCAAAATGTTAATCTTCTTCTGGTGAAGCCATGCTTTTGTGGATTTGGAGATATGCTTTGGGTCGTCGTCATGCTGAAAGGTGAACTTCCTCTTCATCTTTCTAACAGACACCTGAAGGTTTTGTGCCAAAATTGCCTGGTATTTGGAACTGTTCATAATTCTCTCCACCCTGACTAAGGCCCCTGTTCCACCTGAAGAAAAACCGCCCCAAAGCATGTTGCTGCCACCACCATGATTCACTGTGGGTATGCTGTTCTTTGGGTGATGTGCAGTGTTGTTTTTGTGCCAAACATACTTTTGGGAATTATGGCCAAAAGGTTGAACCTTGGTTTCATCAGACCATAACACATTTGCCCACATGCTTTTGGGGGACTTGATGTTTGTTTTTGCAAACTTCAGCAGGGCTTGGATGTTTTTCTTTGTAAGAAAAGGCTTCCGTCTCCTCTACCCCATAGCCCATTCATATAAAGAATACGGGAGATTGTTGTCACATGTAGCACACAGTCAGTACTTACCAGAAATTCCTGCAGTTCCTTTAATGTTGCTGTAGGCCTCTTGGAAGCCTCCCTGACCAGTTTTCTTCTCGTCTTTTCATCAATTTTGGAGGGACATCCAGTTCTTGTTAATGTCTCTGTTGTGCCATATTTTCTCCACTTGATGATGACTGTCTTCACTGTGTTCCATGGTATATCTAATGATTTGGAAATTCTATGGTACCCTTCTCCTGACTGATATCTTTCAACAAATGAGATCACTCTGATGCTTTGGAAGCTCTCTGCGGACCATGGCTTTTGCTCCGAGATGCAACTAAGAAAATGTCAGGAAAATCCTACAAGAACTGCTGAACTTTATTTGTGACTTTAAATGATGGCAGGTGTGTAATGACTTCTATTTAAACATGAGTTTGAATGTGATTGGTTAATTCCTAATACAGCCACATCCCCACTTATGCAACCAGGTTATTGTAAGGTTTTTATTTTTCATTTTCACCCTTTAAAGATTTCAGTTTGTTTTTCAGTTGAATTGTTCACATTATAGGTCACATTAAAAGTGGAAAAAAGTTCTGACATGATTTATCTTTGTCTTTCTTTTACATCGCAAAAACCTGGCATTTTCACAGTGTTGTGTAGACTTTTTATATCCACTGTATCTCCGCTGTGGACTACCTGAAGGTCGACGACCCCACAGTTGTAGGCTTGAGGGATGGTGGGTGGGGCCCAAAAGGCACTCTGCCCCCTCTGTGCTTAGAGTCAGTTCCACAGCTGGCTGTAACGTAGCATCTGAATACTTCCTAAAAGCACTGCATCCTTGATTAAATCCTGTGACTACAAAAGCTGAATTTGGTTGGAACGACTTGCCGGTTTATTTTTTTTTAATTCAGTTTACTGAATGCTGACTTGATGTTAGTTTGTGGTGAAAACAGACAGAGTAAACAATTCTCTAGGCTACTGTTGAGGACAGCATTTTAGTGTCAGTTACTCCAGTCTGGTGTGAAGTACTCTTTAATGTTTTGAACCTCTGTACACCAGAGGTTTTTAAAGAGGATCCATCATTCTCACTTAACGGACGAATACGGAAAATCCATCCAGTTCGAGAGCCTTGGAAGGAGTGTTTTTTTCGTCAGCCATGTTCCCCTGAGAACAAAAGCACAGCAGCCTCTTATATTATTTTGTGATAGCCCGGAGTTCACAAACAAACTTGTGTGCGTTGCAGGAAAAAAATGTAACATCCATTCCTAAGAATCCACGGTTTCTAACTTTCCTTCAGATAATTTTTAGCTCAAATGGTTGTCATTTTTGGAACATCACAGTCTGATAAAAAAATCAATTTGTTTGGCACCCTTCAATGAAATGCAGTAATGTCTTATGGACATGTCACACATTTTCAAAAAAACTTTATTTCAAAATTATGCTTGACAGATTTTTTAATGGCTTGGTGAGGTACATGCTTCGCAGAACATAAAACGATCACAACATCTGACTTGTGGTGGGCTTATAGGCAATTTTATACTAAAGTGAATAAAAAAGAAATGTCTATTGTGTGTGCTCTCTGCATGGGTGCAACCGAATGATGACTCATACAGCTTAAGGTATAAGCCTTTCAAAGCAACTGAGAAATGGTGAACAGAAAGGGTGAAAGAGGGGCTTTTGCTTTGTGTTTTTTTCCTAATCCTTGGCATTGCCTCCATGTAATCAGAACAGATTAATTGTAATTTCTGATATGGTAATCAGCATTATTTATGCTGTTTTAAATGGTCTGACATTTTTGTATTTATTGATAAGTACCTATACCTGGGTCACACAGTTCTAGCTCAGATCTTAAAATAAATATCATAGGGGATCTTGCATAATTAAAACAACGGGCCTTAATTGCAATATGCTGCAATCGTAAGAAAGTGACAGTTTTTCTATATATAATTATACTAGAAAACCAGTGTCAATTAAAATGATTTAGTAAATGACAACGATTACCAAACCAGCATTACTCACCCTCGGTCGATTCGTTACTGAAGACGTAGGGTGAGTAATGCGTAAATGGGACAATGGAGCAATCCGATACATTCAAAGATTTCCATGAAAATGCTTAGATTTCTGTTTTCTCTAATATATATATATATATATATATATATATATATATATATATAGTTTAACTACTGTACAATTTTTTTGGGTACAAACAAAGCCGGTGTTGGGCAGTAGCCAATCAGAAAAGGTGTGTTTGTTCCTCCTTTCCACAGAATCCCTTTGAAAAGCTGCGGTGTCCGGATTTTCAGAGCAAATGGCGAAACGTTCAGCTGGACCAACTGCTCAACGAAACAGGATGTCCTGCATCACAATCTGGGGACCCATTCTAGCAAGTACTTGGTCAAACTTGGCCTTGGTGAGACGAAATTAATTCTGGAACCAGTCATCATCAAGGCAGAGCTCCTGTACAAGCCCATGGGTTGCTCAGGCCTGGAGAATAAAGTGAACCCAAAAGGAACAAATATTATGTACCATAGATGAGATCCCCAAACTCTTTGCAGAGGAAATGCAACACAGTAATAAACATACCCGTCACAAATTTTTTGAAACATGTTGCTGGCATCAAATTGAAAATGGGCATATATTTTTCCAACATTTGATATGCTGTCTTTGTACTATTTTTATTCAAATATATGGATGAAATTATTTGCACATCATTGCATTGTTTTTATCTGTATTTTACATAGTGTCACAACAGATTTCCACTACCTTCATCCCTCAAAGACGTGGAGGCTTTTCTTATTCCCTTCAAGTAAGGATATTCTCTTCAAGTAATCATTGTCTACCTTTCTATCAAAATGTAAATAGTTATACAGTTCTGTCCAGATGAATGTGTCTGAAACCTGACAACATTTCAGAAACAAAATTTGACATTAACAGAAAACAAAGACCCTCTGACTGATTGATAGACATTAAAGTGGAAAGTACGGGTCCTTTTATTATACTGATACAATCACTAAGTATGTTTCAAATTCAAAAAATGTTAAACAGTCTTGTGGACCAGTAGGGTGCAGCCATCTTCAAATTTTTATGACAGTGACCTTATGTGTCTGGTTACTTCTCACTGACAGCTAGCAGTGATGACTTGATGTCAAATTGACCGATCAATAGCAAAATAGCTTCAAACGAACCAGCAAAAAAAAAACATGCAAATGGGGGTCCTACTAAATAGCCCCAGTTTGGACACATTTTTACAGAACAGAAGGCATTTTCCATGTTTTATATTATTAAATAAATATTCCATCATGATATTACAGTTGGTTATTGCGTTTCAGTTCCACTTTAAGTACGGATTACCCTATTTTAAGCCCAAGACCTCACAAAGGGAATAACTGAATAAATAGTGAATATTTGAAGAAAACTATGCTGACATAACATTACTTCCATCAGACTGCTTAACTCGTGGTGGTAGTCAGCTCTCCCCTGGATTGTTTTGTGATTGAACAGGCTGTTTCCTGTCATCTATGGTCTGTTATTATTCCACACCAATGTTCTCTTACATGAGAAGGAAGTTATTTGATTTGAAATATATTGATATTTTCTAGAGTATTCTATCTATTTTAAGTCTATATTGTTAAATCGGGATATTTCGGATTTTCTTAAAAATATTTTAAGAAATATTTTACACAAAAATATGTGATGGATTTTTGTGATATGTTTATGTCAGTTCCAAGCACTGAGTATATTATGGGTTGTGCAAGTTCTTCTGCAGTAGATATCAATAGATTGCATGATTTTGAGCAGATTGCAATAAAACAAAGGCATGGCATTATTTATTTATCTTTGCCAATGGCTCTGCTGGTTGCTGTCCTCCCAGATGTTTTCACTGGGCTTATTATGAATTCCTCTGTGAGTCAATGGAGCCTTACAGTATGTGCATGGTCCTCCAACACCAAATACACCATATTCCCTCAAAAATACTCCAGGCATCACTGTCCTAGCCATCTATATTCATAATTTAGATATTGCTGGCTTGGTAACCATTTGCAGAAATAACCTGGGGACAGCTGAAGATGAAGGAGCAATTCGAGTGTCAGGCAAGGGGTGGAAGATATTCTTATGATAGCAGTCTTAATTTTCATAGTTAGAAAGAATTGCATGTTGTGACAATAATTGATTAAAAAGAATAATTTGGGGAATTGGATTTATATTTACAATATAATTAATGTCAATGTTGGCACTGTGCCTGGAAATGCCTCTGTCCTGAGCAAAGTATCTCAATTTCTGAAAGTACACTGCTCAAAAAAATTAAGGGAACACATAATCATCATAGTATAACATCAAGTCAATTAAACTTTTGGGATATCAATCTGTCCAGTAAGGAAGAATAAGCGCTTATGAATCAATGTGACCTGTTTTGGTGCTAATTAAAGTGACAATGGGTGCACTGGAGAGGCAACAACAAGACAACCCCCAAAAAGGGAATGGTTTTGCAGGTGATGGCCACAGACAAATGCTTTATCCTTATCCACAGCAAACCTTATCCTTTAATCCTTTTCCAGTTTTGCATTATACTAGGGTGCTTGTCACTACTGGGAGCATGAGGCAGTATCTGCAGCCCATTCAGGTAGCACAGGTAGTCCAGCTCTTCCAGGATGGCACATTCATACGTGCCGTTGCAAGAAGGTTTGCTGTGTCTCCCAGTACAGTCTCAAGAGCATGGAGGAGATACCAGGAAACAGGCCACTACACGAGGAGAGCTGGACAGGGCCTCAGAAGGGCATCAACCCAGCAGGAGGATCGGTATCCCTCCATCGAGTTTAAATCTGGGTGACAGGGATTGATAATTTATTGTATTTGTAAGGGCACTCTTCATTATAGAGGAATAATCTCAAAGTGCATGAAAAAGAAAATAAGAAACAAGAAAATAATATTAAATGAAGAAAATAACTATATACACACACAGAACATATAAATTAAACTATAATGATTACAGTAAACTAAAAAAATAAAACATCATTATAATCATATAATAATGATAGTTTTGGGGCATGTGTATATAATCAATTTCAGTAACCTGTCCCTAAAGTTACATTTATGTGGAGACACAAATCTTCCTACTTTTTCCACATGAACAAATATTTAACAGCAAGGACCACATTTAGTAACCCTGAAGAGCACATTATGTTGAAGCTGAGATGTCTATGATTTAAAAACAAGTTACAGATGAGTATAAGGCCAGTCTGGTCTGTGTGAATTTGTTTGCCCACCTATATACCAAATCTGTAGGCTATACCTTTAGGTTTGTGTTGGGAGCGATTGGCATTTATGACCCTGCTTCTTTCAGATCTCTATCCTTTTTATGGATAGCCAATAAACACCTCATCCAGAGTTGGTGAGACTGCCCCCTTTTTGTTAGTGTGCAAACATTGTGTAGAAGTAGGGTATAAGGTCTGGCCAGTGGGGTTCCCTGTGTAGTGGCATTGACGGTGGGTACCCTTGACTAACACCTGAGGACTTAGTTGCTTTATATAGTGATATGCAGATTACTTGATTTCAACATCCAGTCTCATTAGAGCTTGTAACCCCTTGTCACTAATACCAAACCGATCAATCGAGTATGATTCACCAACCAAGAAGCTAAAGACTAAAGAAGGTTGTCCGAAGTGGATGAGGTGTGCTGGAAAACCTCAAGCCAACTTCGATGATTTGCTCTAGTGGAAGGATTATGTCTGGACAGCGTAACTCAATTCATTTTTGTCTGGACAGCATAACTCAATACCAGCTTCTAGGTGAGTGTTAGCCTGACATCTCTATTTTCCTTTATGTATTTTGCACAGTAGTTAGACTTCTATGAAGTCATGTGCATTTAAATGTGTTCTTCTGTGACAAACTGACAATTTATGATTTAAATATGCTTTCATGTGGCACACTTATGAAATAAAGTTTTAATTCCAGTGTGGCCACTGAGTAAGACTTTTCGACAGCTGTATTTGTGGTGCTAGACAAGATAAACCAGCTGCGACCAGACAAAGTGGATTAAATATTTTCCTGCATAGCAATTTAAAGAAATCTGAGTGATTCATGGATTGTTTTCTCGTTGTTCTTTTAACTTGTTTAGATTTATTTGTATAGCTAATGAGGTATTTCAATCAAGTTTTGATTTCAAATTTGGCCTGCATGACTTTGTCTAATGTAAGCTTTGCTGTACCTTGTTCATTGAAAGGGAAATATTTGGTCAATACTATATTTCTTTACTAGATCATAGCCTATAAGCCTATATGAAACACATGGAAGATTTTTGAAGCTTGTATTTGATACTGGTAATTATTTAAGTTTTAACTATTTTCTAAACAATATTGAATGTGTCTTGTTCAGTTACAGAATCTCAGCAATAGGCCTATATAATTAGGCTAAGGGTTATATAAAAGGCTATTTTCAAAGCTATGTTAGGGAAAATAGAAATATGGTATATTGTTTTTATTGACCAATTAATAAATGCAGAAGAGTGTCTGCATTCATAAAAACTAGGTATTGTGTTATTATTAATGTTGGGTAATGGATTGTATCTGGGTACAATGTTTCTCTAATGTATACTGCCCCAAAATGATCATTTTTATTATATAACTTCCAAACGTACGTGCTTGAGCAAAGTGAGAAAAACTGTCCCTGCCTGTGATGTATAGGAAGAAGTAGCATTCTTGTGATTAATTAATTAGCTCAACCAAGCAGACATTAACTGGCCATAGGGCATTTCCCGCAAATGCCAAATTTGGCCCAGACTTTTCCCAGTGGGCCTGTTGGTTTGTTTGCTCACACTGAGGGCCCTGTTTCCTGCCGATCAAATAATGACATGCAATTAATTGTGATAGGATTAATGAATGTGGTAATTAGACTTTTCTGAAGTGTGACTTAATGGTGTCTAGTGTCTAGCTTTCAAAGGACATTAGCTAGGGGTGGTTGTTGGGATAGACGGATGAGACAGAGAAATGGTCACTGAAAACCAATATAATAAACAGTCTTTTTTATCGCAAAAAAGAAATCCCATTAGTGCTCCTGTCATCAATTACCACCGGGCTGGTATATGCCATCGTGTGCCCAGTTCTTACTAAAGGATTAGAGACAATAGATGCATTAGGTTTGAATGAACTTCAGGAGCAATGAGGGCCTTCCTTTAAGACTATAATTTGGATGAACCACCTAGTGGTGTTAGCAATAGAACTGAAATATATTCTGACAGTGAAAGAGAGATTTACATCTCAAGGTGAATGAACTGCATTCAGTCAGCCTCTTAATAATGATTAGAGTTTGTTCAAAATATACAGAATGTATGCCATTCAGGTGTGCATGCATTTTAAGTGTGTGATATCCTGTGAATTAACCCCCAAAGCTGGCCTCCCAAAAAAAACATATTCCTTTTGACCAAAGTGGCCATTGTGCCCTTGGGGAGGATTTGAAAAATAATTGACCTGAATGGCTGGTGGTCATACTGACACAGGCTTTATACAGTGTTAGTTCTTAACTTGCTTTTTCTGCAACAAAATGCAGAAAAAGCAGGAATACTTAACAAATGAAGTTTAGTATTGATATGTGCTATCGTTATTCCCAATGTATTTCTGCTGCTTTGTTTTATAGCTAGACAAAAAGTCCATTGTACTTTTAACCAAAATGTGCTTGGTGGCAGTTGCAGGCTGTGTACTGCAGCATACTATTACACAGAACAATAAAAGATTCATTTTTAAATGCAAAAATATCCTAAGACTTACAGTAGTATCTTCTTAGCATTTATATTCACAGATGTGTAAGTCACCCATGCCATGTGCACTAATGAACCCTCATACCATCACGGAAGCTGGCTTTTGAACTGTTCGCTGATAACACGCTGGATTGTCCCTCTCCTCTTTAGCCCGGATGTTGTGGCATCCATGATTACCATTAAGAATTTCAAATTTTTATTTGTTACAACACAGTACAGTTTTCCACTTCACCTCAGTCCATCTTAAATGAGGTCAGGACCAGAGACAGCGGCGACAGTTCTGGATCCTGTTTATACATGGTTTCTTCTTTGCATGGCGGAGTTTAAACTTGTGATGCAGTGACATAATGTGTTCACAAAGAATGGTTTTTGGAAGTTATTGCATGTGTTACCGGCCTCAGGCCTAGGGGTTACCTGGGCCAGTAGCAAGTGCCACACAGGCAATTAAGTTTGTGGAAGCAGAAGAGAAGCAGCACAACTTTTAGTGCATTCGGTCTGAGCACATATTTATTTCTGCACAAATCATCTCAACAATTAACAATTGTTCATTAAAACATATCATTATACAATGAATTCTTAACCTCCAGACGTATTCCAATAACCATCCATACACATACCATAACAGTCATTCACTATAATATATTCATCCTTAGCTAACTAATCTATCCAGATGAAAGCAGAATAGTCAGGTGTAATTATCCCTTTCAATATAACTGTGTGTATGCCATGTAATATGATAACATGTCCTGAGTAATTGTATATATTTTACATGTCCATCCTCCGTTAACAGCATTTCGATTACTATTACTTACTGGCCATTATTTAATACAGTAAAACTATAAATCGTTCCATCCAGAAATAGCTGCATCTACTCAAATTAGCTATTAAAAGTGCCTCTGAAACGCGTGCGCCTAATACTAACTTCGCGCCAAAACCGTACTGAGGAAAATAAATTGTAAAGTGTAGCTTCTTAAAACTTATATACATATTATACAAATTACGGTACATATTATCTGAATACAATATATTAACTCATAAGACAAACAGAATACTCAAATACAAACTGAATGAATCCTAGCACCATGAATGGCTGGCTTTTGCTTGGTGGAAAAATGCACGTTTCCTTCACATTCAATAAAACTGTTACAGCTCTGTTACAGAAGCAGCACACATTTGTTCGCAGATTATCCTAACTAATTAGTTCATACAAATCACACAACTTTGACCCAAAACGAACGTCTTTTAAAGAGTATTTTACGTACCTGTGGAAGCAGAAGAGAAGCAGCACAACTTTTAGTATATTCGGTCTGAGCGCATACTTATTTCTGCGCAAACTCAGGACCATTGCCTCCCTAATGCAACTACACAGCAGCACCTATTGGTCAGGTGGAGTAACTACAGTTTTGTACCTGGTAAGACAATAGACTCTGTGCACCAGCGTAGTGAGGAATTTCCGCTTTTGTCTAGAAGTTGGTAGTGCAGTTTCCGGTTTACTTACTAATACTCAACTGCAATAGTAAACACCTAAACTCACAACAAGATGAGTGATGCTGTTGTACGGAAAAAAAAGAAATATAATGTACGTGACTCATTTAAATTTCAAGGTACAAGTGGGGCATCATTTTAATCAGGAGAATGTCCTCTTTTTAATAAAATATGGCTTGCGCCATTCAATGACTTCAAACGCTAGACTAGAAATAGTCAGAAAAGGCAATTTTTTATATACTTCCACGTAACGCAGGTTTAAACGCAATTAATATCATATAGGACCAGATGTTTACTTCCTATGCCAGTTGTTATTTTTCAGTTTTGTTGTGAAATGAGGTTACAGTAGTAAAATAAAAGAGGAGACCTGTCTTGGTGCTTTTTTGAGGCTATGGAATTTTAAGCTTCATTCAGGTTAGAAGAGGCTGAACGAAGGTTCGTTTCAATTCACTTGCTATGGGGACGTGCTAGCGTTCCAGCTCAGCCAGTGTTCTTTTGCTGTTTTTGAGGCTAGGGTGAATTTTTTATGCGTTCTATTGTCCTGTCTAATACTACACTAAAAAGGAACACGTCGCTAACTAGCTTAGCTGATAGCCGGCCGGCACACCACAGTAAACTACTTACCCTCGTAGTGCAGATAACTCGATACGTAGAGTTTGAATCCTTTGTTCCGTTTGCTTATTGGAGCAGGGGACCAGGCATCAACAATTCGATGGACATCACTTATGCTTATTTTAGGCAGGTCTTGGAGACATCTACTAAAAACTGAAATTTTGGGCGACGCGGGTGATTGCCTTAAGTAAACCGGAAAATTATATACCGACATCTGGCTAAAGCAGAAGTTCGTCCATACGCTTGTGCACAGAGCCTATTATTAAAATAGTACACACGTTCAAAAAATAAGGGGGGTGTCTGATAATAGGATTACCTTTTAATAAAAGCAATTTTCTAACCCTCTACACATGCAGTGATTTCCACTACAGAATTTTATCTGTTTTTAATGCAGTGCCTGAGTGCCCAAAGATTACCCCCATCAAATATTGGTTTTTGTTTTTTCCCTCTATTTTACATAGATTTATCTGGATTCTCTGAATCTTTTAATGATATTATGTACCATAAATATTTTACATAGATTTTACATTGATGAACATTATTCTTAAATTGTTGCACTATTTGCCTGGGCAGTCTTTCACTGAGTGGTAAACCTCTCCCCATCTTTACTCCTGAAAGACTCATTCTCTCTGGGATTCCCTTTTAATACCCAATCATGTTAATGACCTGTTGCCAATTAACATAATTTGTTGAGAGATGTTCCACAAGTTTTTTTTTTAGCATTACACAACTTTTCCTGTCTTTCGTTGGCCCTGTCCCAGTTTTTTTTAAACTGTTGCTGGCATCAAATATAATATGGGCACATATTTTTTCAAGAAACAATAACATTTCTCAGTTTGAAAATGTTGTCTTGGTTGAAGAATATGACAATTAGCAACATCCTCCCCATTGCTTCAACAGCAAATTGGATTCACTTAACTTTGAGTAGATTTTTCCGGATTCTACACCTGGAGATAGCACAGGTGAAAAATCTGATTGGATTGAAGCTCTGATTTATATGAGCTGCACTGGAAGCAGCGCAACTGAGGAAGAGAATAGCAATGAAATTATGTTAATTGACTGATGGGAACGAACATTGTTAAATACATATAGCATTAATTAAAATATATATTAAATTATAATAATATAATTGTCTTATTCTGACATCACTAGGCCAGCAGAAAAGGCCTTGCTGGGCCTGACGGCCCACCTGTGAACTACACTTGACCCTGTCTCTGGGTGGCCTGTGGTTGATTGGTGTTCCTTTAGTGGGGTGGTGCTTGGCAAAGAGGGTGGAGCTATTACCTGCCTGATTGGCCCTGTCCAAGGTTACCTTTGGACAATGCCACATTGTCTCCCATCCCCTCATCTCGATCCCTAGTTTTTAGTCTGCAACGAAGTATGTGCTTGGAAACAAGGATCTGTCTGAATTCTATGCTATGGCATCCCTTTCAATCTAAGGAACGCTCCCTCTAATTTCTGTAGAGCCCTGTTCAATGTTAGGTGGACCTGTCCTTGGACCATGCCTTAAGACTTCTTGGCCTGGCGACTCCTGGCTTTCCCTGTCCGAAGTCCAACTGGTTGTGTTGCAGAGCTGAATTACACCTAAAGACTTGACATATCCCATCCATATTTATTGACTCCGTAAAAAGGATAAAATGAGTTTGATTGATGAAAGATTGCTTTGAGTAAGTCTATCCTCCAGAATGTCTGTGGAGTTCTGAAATGGGTGATTTTCTAACCAAGTGTAGTTTTGCATCAATTCAGTATTTTTTCCAATTGATTCAATATTCCAAGTCAAGTATAACTCAGATATGGTATTGGGTTTCAGTTACATAGAGAATGTCATCCACATAGCTACACATTTTTTTTCTTACCGTTTAAATGTACTTTTTTGGATCATTTCGTACTACATTTGAGTTTGTATTTGCTATCAATATTATCCTCTTTAAAATAACCTGGAAAAATCTGTGCCTTTACAGATCATCCCTTGGACCTGTGTGACACACTGGTCCGTGAATAAATTATTTGTAATTTCAGTCAAGCAATCTCTGAAGTTGTGTTATTGAAGATGTCCATTAATCAGTAATGAGTTGGAACCCTACCGGAATTGGAATGTAATCAAAGTGGCTATTTAAGAGCAAAGTAAAAGCCAATTCAGATGAATTGTTGCCCAAACTCTGGTATGCTGTCCCTGTGTACTCTAACACAAGTTATTTAAGATTCAAGTCTTAAAGGGACCATATGCAAGATTTGTACTAATATACCAGTATAAATACTAGCATACCAGAATACATATGCAGTTCATGTTTTAAGTTAATGTTTCAAATAAATTTTTCTACAAAATTGTTCAGGGTGTCTCAGATATACCCCATTTAACATTTCTCACTGGTCCATCAATCAGCTTGCATTGACTTAGTAGTCTCTTATACTCGCTTTAAACACTCAGAGTAATATCATCCCACCCCAAATTACACTGGACCAGTTACTTATATTCCGGTCTCATTCGGTAAAGGAAAAGGAGTGGGAAAGAAATCATGTCATTATTTAAAATTCAGTCTTGTAAACATTAAAGGCAGGATTCTATCCCGCGCACCTTTAATGGTCACATCCATAGAATACGCAAGGCAACTACAAAATAGAATTCTTACACACAGATTCCTACTTTACATTGGTAAAATATATTGGATGTAAAATATACAGCAATAGCAACAGCATAGATCAGCACTACTAATCACAGTATATACATCCATATTTAAACGTGGATACATGTGACTGTTTGTATGGGTATGTGCATGCGTATCTACCCAGTTTCGCAGAGTCGGTGTAGGTGGTCAGATTTTCAGCAGTCTGATGGCTCACAGATAGTAGCTGTTGTATCTCAGACCCTCTTAGAATGACAGCCTATGCTCCGGTAATGTCCTAGTAGTACAGTATCTGTAGAAGGCCCAGGATGACATGCCAAATATCTTTAGTATCCACAGGGAGTTGAAGCAGCTGTTGCACCCTCTTGACAACACTACTGGGCGTGAAGGACCATGACAAGCCCTCGTTTAAGTGGATGTGGATGCCGAAAAATGTATCTGTTCAAATTCAATGGAATGTGTTGTTTACAAATTAAAACAATTCAGCACACATTCATTGCTAATCTGGTCTGATGTCCAATCCTTGTAAGTTTTATGTAATACAGTGTGCCATACAAAACGCATATCCCTTCTTCTGTTTCCTGAAGTCAACAGTAATCAAATTATTTTAGCTGACATTGAGGTAGACGTTGTTGTCATAGCACTACAATGACAGTATGAATACTTCGTCCTTGTGGTTTGATTCCTATATGACAAAGCACTGGAGCATTTGGTTCTATGTATTTTGGGTACACAGAAAAAAATGAATCAAAGGGATAGCACAATAAACAAGTGAAACTTTGTAACTTGAGATATTTTTTGTTCTGAGAATTTAGGAATGTATTGTGCTACATAATACATATAATAAGACATTTTGAAAGTATAATGAAATTAATTGCTGATAAAGGTGATTCCACCTCACTGTAGATGTTCATATCACACAAACTGGTGTTGGATACCGATGTTTAGTTTAACCTGTCCTTTAAACACAACATAATAATAATTCCCGGAGCGGACCCACAAATGTAGGTTTCTTTTATAATAATGTTTTCGAAGCAAGTTTTCGAAGCCAAGTCAGCAGTGTAGAATTTTGCATAAATTGCACAGCAGTTTCTCTTCACATCTGAATATGTTGGCAATACCATAATTCATCTCTAATTTAATAAACCTCAACTCAACCAATGCACTAATCAAATTGTGTTAGAGACAGCACATTTTGAAATGTCATTTCAATGAACCTCTTCTGCCATTTTGACATATTCTGGTAGAGGATAATGCAATTAACTACACACTGCACCATGAATAATGTCTTATAATTCAAATTATCTGCGCTGACCTTTTGTGCTCTATTTTTAGATAATTAAACATGGGAATCTGTAATATCCACAGCATTGTAAAAGGTGATGTACATGATCAAATGTCAATACATATCATTTTATTTAGTGATGATAACATTCTACATGCCATTAATGAGTGTCTACCTTTCATGCTGTCTTTGTAAGGTTTAGAAGGCATCCTAAATGTCAGCCTATTCCCTACTAAATGCAATTCTTTTGACCAGGTCAAGTGTAGGCTGTTCTTTCTGCCTGCCCACATGATCTCACAACAGCTTCAATAAGCAACTTTTGCTTAATGTTAGATTAAGAATCACAGTGGAGCTGGCCTTGAAGAGTGAATGTCTCTTACTGAGTCCGTCTGTCCCTGACTCACTGACTGACTACCCCTTTTTAAATTGCGTAGTGGTTAGAGACGCAGGCTACGGAACAACAGGTCCCGTGTTCGACTCCTGTAGCGGTCAACACACATGATGCCTGAGGTTCAGGACAGAGAAAAGCTTTGCTGGTTATAACTTTATGTAGCTGCGTAATAGGAAGCCTACAATGAAACTGTTCTGGTGGATATAAGGATTTGTTCAGGAAAGACAAACACTTTGCTGCCTCCACGATTCTCTCGTCTTTTCACTTGGAAAAAAAAGTCAGTTATAAATATATCGTCACCTATATTGATAGATACTCAATGTCATTCACGAATGGCTAATTAGCTGTTAAAATGGCCAGTGGTAAAAGAGGATTTGTTTAGAATAGCCTAAAATGAAACCGTTTACTGTAGTGATGGCTAAACGAGGCTTCATTAGCGTTATTTTAGCAGCAGGATATTATGCTGGCAGCACTCAGATTTTCATTATCACAATAAAAGCCATCATTGACATTTAGATGGCCATATAGTTAACAATCTAGAAGAACAACATTGGAATGGACATTAAATGTAAAATGACAGACTAAACTGACAGACTTAATTGTTAACTATATCGCCTTATATAATTCAATTATGGCTTTTATTTTGAAAAAGAAAATCGGAGTTAGCATTGCTAGCATAATATCCTGCTCCTAGAAGAATGGCCATCACTAGTAGCGACTATTTCTGGTGGATTTTCGAATTATGTCTTAGCATTTCTTCAGGATAATCAAACACTTCGCTGGCTACATGATTCTCTCGTCTTTTCACTTGACGTAAAAGTCTGTTATTGTCACCTGTATTGATACAGTAGTTGCTGTATCAATTTCATTCACGGATGGCAAATAAGCTGTTAAAACGGCCAGTGGCAAAAGCCATCCAGTTAATAGATGCTATTTGTGTTGGAGGTAAACTTAATAAGAAACGTTACGACACAATTATGAAGTGGAACAAAATTCCTTGGATATTTCAAACCTTTTTGACATATACAAAACTGAAAAATTGGGCGTGCAAAATTATTCAGCCCCCTTAAGTTAATTATTCAGCCCCTTTACTTTCAGTGCAGCAAACTCTCTCCAGAAGTTCAGTGAGGATATCTGAATGATCCAATGTTGACCTAAATGACTAATGAGGATAAATAGAATCCACCTGTGTGTAATCAAGTCGCTGTATAAATGCACCTGCACTGTGATAGTCTCAGAGGTCCGTTTAAAGCGCAGAGAGCATCAAGAAGAACAGGGAACACACCAGGCAGATCCGAGATACTGTTGTCGAGAAGTTTAAAGCCGGATTAGGATACAAAAAGATTTCCCAAGCCATAAACATCCCAAGGAGCACTGTGCAAGCGATAATATTGAAATGGAAGGAGTATCAGACCACTGCAAATCTACGAAGACCTGGCTGTCCCTCTAAACTTTCAGCTCATACAAGGAGAAGACTGATCAGAGATGCAGCCAAGAGGCCCATGATCACTCTGGATGAACTGCAGAGATCTACAGCTGAGGTGGGAGACTCTGTCCATAGGACAACAATCAGTCGTATACTGCACAAATCTGGCCTTTATGGAAGAGTGGCAAGAAGAAAGCCATTTCTTAAAGATATCCATAAAAACTGTTGTTTAAAGTTTGCCACAAGCCACCTGGGAGACACACCAAACATGTGAAAGAAGGTGCTCTAGTCAGATGAAACCAAAATCAAACTTTTTGGCAACAATGCAAAACGTTATGTTTGGCGTAAAAGCAACACAGCTCATCACCCTGAACACACCATCCCCACTGTCAAACATGGCGGTGGCAGCATCATTCTTTGGGGATGCTTTTCTGCAAAGGGGACAGGACGACTGCACCGTATTGAGGGTAGGATGGATGGGGCCATGTATCGCAAGATCTTGGCCAACAACCTCCTTCCCTCAGTAAGAGCTTTGAAGATGGGTCGTGGCTAGGTCTTCCAGCATGACGACGACCCAAAACACACAGCCAAGGCAACTAAGGAGTGGCACTGTAAGAAGCATCTCAAGGTCCTGGAGTGGCCTAGCGAGTCTCCACACCTGAACCCAATAGAAAATCTTTGGAGTCCGTATTGCCCAGTGACCTGAAGGATCTGGAGAAGGTCTGTATGGAGGAGTGGGCCAAAATCCCTGCTGCAGTGTGTGCAAACCTGGTGAAGAACTACAGGAAACGTATGATCACTGTAATTACAAACAAAGGTTTCTGAACCAAATATTAAGTTCTGCTTTTCTGATGTATGAAATTCTTATGTCATGCAATAAAATGCAGATTAATTACTTAAAATCATACAATGTAATTTTCATTTTTGATTCCGCCACTCACAGTTGAAGAGTACCTATGATAAAAATTACATACTTCTACATGCTTTGTAAGAACATACAGTACCATGTTGCTATTGATTAAGTGACCAACAGAAAACATTCTAAGAAATTGTACATGATTACAGATTTGGCCTATTTTTTCAATCCATGGGCCACAAAGGCCAAACAAGAGCTGGATAACAAACAGAAAAACCTGCCTCAATCCCTCCATCCAGAAACATAGTAATCTCCATATAAAACCCTTTGAATGGACAATGTTGAGCGTGAGTAGACAAGTGACAGTGATTAATTCATTTGAAGTTGAGTAGGAAGGCTATAGTTGGCAATGACATTCAGAATTTATGGGGCTGTCCAAGCTACTTTGATATTTCTATACTTAATCACCCACACATTATTATATCTCTTTGGCTCCCAATTGGATTACACATCTTATGGCAACTGTGCATTGGCGGATTGGACATCAGGTAATTCTGGCAAATGCCAGAGGAACTGGACAATCTTTTATCGGGGTGGGCTGGTCAAAAGAAACATTTTGTTAATGTTCAAAGTCAAGGAGAGTTGGACCGACCTGATATTTAGTTAGGCTACTTCTTCTTTGTCAGAGATCATGGACCGTGAAAAACTAAAAGGTGGTGCAAAAAAAAGTTTGTGAAGAAAGTGGTGGTGTTGACAAAGTAGGAAGAAATAGTAGAAAAGACATGGCCCTAGTTCAGCACTTCATGTAGCAGTAGTAGCCTAATTAACTCCAGTTTAGTAAAATATGATTGGATATAGGAAAACATATTGACTAGGGTACTTGTAATATAGCCTAACATCACAAACAAACAGAATTCATTGCTATACAGTTTCTTTCACGCACTGAACCTATGGCAACTTCGTCCTTTTCTGAATGCAAACCTCTTGCGCTTTTCACTCAAATATGATATGGCAAATGTTTGATGAAGACAAATTGCAATGCATTTAACTGATCTGATCTGCTCTCCCCATAACGCTCGATGTCCACCAAATGTGTCAAACTTGTGCCGGAAGTAATTGTTAATGTAGCAATCCGAAAAGGTATGTTTCCAAAGTAATGCTACATTGCAGTGTATTTAGTGTAATGCATGCGTTCAATAATTTCAACTTGTGTTGTTTTACTGTTGCATTGGTATGACGGAAGTTCAAGTTCCCAATGAAACTAGGGGCACATACAGTAGCATGGCCATAGCCAACTAGACATTGGGCAAGTCTAAATTTGAAAATATGCAAAAGAAAATAATTCAAGAGGCAACAGTAGGTTACATAACCAACTCAAAAATGAATTAGTTTGATAGGTAGATAGCTAGCAACAAAAGTCAGCAGTGAGGTTCTGTTTGGTTCCTTTTCGGTTTTTGCTTCTGTTTTTGAACATAGCCTGTTTAGTTTGGTTTTGTCTTTTGTTTTTGAATGTAACCTGTTCTTTTTGTTCTGATTGTTTTCACCTGTTTGTTGTTTAGACCTTGTTAGCTCCCTATTTAGTTTGTACTCTTTTGTTAGCCCTTTGTGAGTAATTTTGTTTTTTGTGCCTGCACCTGCCACCAGTCTGTGGTTTTCCTGCCTGCCTGTTTACCTGCCATTTTCTTGTTTGTTCCTGCCACAGTTTCCCCATTAAACCTTTTTCGTTGCTCTCCAAGTCCAGGTGTGGGTCCTGCTTAACCCCAGAATCATTACATTAGCTAGCTTTGTATCAAATTACTGTACAATGCTAACCATTCCGCTCTAGCTCAATCACCAGCACCTCTTTTCCACACAGTCAACTGATCAATCCTGCTCTAGATAGCATTATTGGCGTTGATGTCCCGGTGCCAATATGCACTTTGGTCGTACAGAGTAGATTCTCTAGAGACTGCAAAAATAAACTTCTTCTTCATGCTTCCAACCTATTGCCTTGCGAAAGCATATGTGCGTGAAGCACAAAATAATACATACAGGATTATCCATCAAAAATAGTTTACACTAAATGTTGACACATTTCGTGGATATCGGGTGTAAAGGCGAGGCTCATGCCCCCTGCTTGAGCAGCATGTCATACATTTCCCACCAGTAAAGAAGAAAGTACCAGCAAAACTCCTGTCCAACAACTCTGCGACTGCCCAAGCCATCAAGATCTTCTTCTGCGGTCTGTCAACTTCCTATTCTAGTACCGTACGGTAGATTGTTGCAGAAATTTTAATATTTCAATGCATGAGCTAACTTTGCCATATCAGTGCGGAATAACTTCTTTGAAATTATTGACTTCACCCGGATTGCATGGGCT
Organism: Esox lucius; assembly: GCF_011004845.1. Taxonomy (NCBI): domain Eukaryota; kingdom Metazoa; phylum Chordata; class Actinopteri; order Esociformes; family Esocidae; genus Esox; species Esox lucius. The sequence continues at coordinate 28,253,233 of NC_047575.1, forward strand.
TTCATGGGTTGCATGGGTTAGATTGAATTTGTCTCAATATTGACAATATGTGCTTAAATATGTCATCTGTATGAGCAGATTAACCATTCGTACGTACATTTGTGATCTGTGAACAAAAAATACACACTCAAATCCCACAAATAACAAAGATTTACAAATAGATGAAAAACATTTTGAATCTAAATTCTGCAGATATACATTCAAATTCTATGCGTATGTATTGCATTTTACACACAAATAGTATTGAGATAATCTTTCCACCAGTCAGAGAGAAATCAGTTCATATCACTTGGGTATTTTCAGATAACAGATCTATGACATAATTTCCTTCCTTTCAGAGTAGGACCATGCAGTCTTTTCAGGAACCTTCTTTTAAATGTAAGTGATTTATTGTACTCCACCAAATGGAAAGAGAGATTAAAATGCACTTATTTGCAGATCTGTAATGTATCAACTGCCAGGCCTTTCAGACCCCCAGTATACACCAGAGCCATCAACGTTTGGCGTGAGTTTGGCATGAGTTTGGGGTGAGTTTGAATGTGATTGGTTAATTCTGAACACAGCCACATCCCCAGTTATAAGAGTGTGTGCACACTTATGCAACCAGGTTATTGTAAGGTTTAGAATTTTCATTTGTCCCCCTCAAATACCTTTTTCAATTGAATTGTTCATGTTATAGGTCACATTAAATATGTAAAATGTTCTGACATGATTTATCTTTGTCTCATTCTTTTACATCACAAGATGTAAAAGAATGATGTACATCACCTGGCATTTTAACTATAGTAACTATGTACCACTAAAAACGAATGAATTACAAAATGTGTTTGTATTAAATGTCTAATGAATTTGAAGAACCCAAGTTTGTACTTAGGGTCTTATCATTAGAAAAGCCTACAAAAAAGAATGATTTCAGCTAAAGTTATAGAATTTTCAAAATAAAAAGAACATCACACTTTTATTAACCACAGATTGATCCAAAAAAATAATAATAATCCTTATCCTTCTGGCTCACAGTCAGCACACAGCTTCATATGATCAAGTCTGGCAAACAAACATCATTTAATTAATAATTATTCAGTGTAACACATTTGATGGATTTCAAACGAAGCTGAGTCTTCGGTAAAATAATCAGCCAAATTTATAGATAGAAGATAGCATGTTTGATATTTTGTTAGTCTCCTAACAAAATAAAACTGTAACATGTAGCCTAAGAGCCTACATTTGTTGAATAGCAAATATATAGTTATATACATTACAATAATAATATTGTTGAATAGCCAATTAAGACTGTATTCCATTTCACTACTTTAGAGTAATACATTTGATGAGTTAGAAGTTGAATCTTCGGTAAAATAATAAACGAAAATTCAAAGATGGGCAATGGGATGTTTGATATTTTGTTTCTCACATTATGAAAAACAGTAATGTGGGATACATTTGTAGAATTGTTGAATATATCATCTGTATTGTGTTACAATAATAATTAATTGGTTGAATGTTCAAGGAAATCATTTGTTTTTCTTTTGTATGTTCATTCAAATTCAACCAAAACTCTCACCTTTTATCTGGGGCTATCGCCTAATCATCCATTGACGTCATTTTTTCAATGAGGGGTAATTAGTGGCTCCCTGGGTACCAACGCCTAGTGGCGTGTGCTTTTGAAGATAAAGGTAAGAATACAGGCTAAAAACCGGTCAAATTGTCTCTAAATTGTTTTCTGTTTGTGAGTTTAGAATTCTGACAATGGAAGAGTGTAATATATGCCTATTTAAGAGAAGTAATGGAAGGAGGAGGGTGTAGCTTTCAAAATGGCAGTTTTCTTTTCATTACAAACTCATATGCCAATTGGCGTAGGCATTGGGGGGGTGTATATTAGACTACAGGACTAAAGTGAAATAACTCTAATAACCTTAAATATATCCATGTTATGTACTGGATGTTCACCTTACCACACAAAGCGATTGATATTGGTTAAATAAAAATGATAGGGAGATATTAATTTTGCTTACTGCAACTTTTGCTTACTGTAAACATATATTGTGTTTACAATATATTATGTTAGTTAAATGTTTTTAGGTCAGAGCTAATGGAATATAGAATAATCTATAGATTTTTATATATAATTCAACTACAACATTAATATTTCATATCTCAGATATGAAGCACATCACATTTGACTGCCTATAATATAATCTCCCTCTAAAATTCAAAGTTTGACAGGTTATTATATCATGTCCCTCAAAAATTCCTAATAGTACAGGTGCCTAATATGAGGATACATTTAGTAAGTAAATATCTACAGTAAATAGCAAGTGTGTGCTGGCACATTTAGCAGTAGGTGTGGCTAAATTGCCGGGGTTGAATTGATGTCCTAGTCCGCCCCTGCACATGTGTGTATGTGTTTGTATGAGCGTACAGGGTTGGCAGTACATGTCTTTTGTTTCTTTTGAGCCTGTCTAGAGCATGCATGTGTGCATGCATGTGTTGGTAAGAGTCTAGTCAGTGATAATTAATGCGTCTTTTGATGGAGGTGATTGATAGTGTTGGCAGTTTTACCGCGACAGATGTTGGTTTTGCAGTAGAGGCTGAGGATTAATGAACTATTGTTGCCAAGCACTCCAGAAATTGGGTCCTTTGCAGTCTTATTTCCCTTTCAAATATTCAGCAATCTTTAAACAGAAAGCATTCCATCAGCCTCTGTGACCATACATCACAACTAAAAATACTTTTCTATCAAATGATTATGACCTCCTTGAAATCCTGATGAATACCTTCTTTATCAGAATGTGTCTGAGTGTCAGGCACATATGGAAGCCTACAGTAAGGATGCTGCTGGAGCACCTGCCCTTTTGCTCTCTTTAAAACTAATGACCTGTTATTACATTTCTGTCTCTTTTCCTTCTTCTAACTTAAAATAGAACAAATGACACACGAACTAGATAATTTGTCATGAAGATTCTATCTGGAAAAAAGTCTATTCCCCTGCTCTTCTGCCAAGTTTTGTTTTCATATATAAAAATGTTCCTTGAATTTTTCAACCTGAGTTGTTGTGCTAGTGTGTTCCTTCACTTCATCTGCATACTAAAGCCAGGCAGTGAGTTTAAAATGTTAACCCCTGCTCTGAAGTTTGCTTTGGAGTTGCTATTGTGGCAGGATTACATTGTTAAGCTACATTATGTATAGCACAGCATTTTATTTTGAAAGAGCAACAATTAGAAAAATAATGTGTATAACTGAATGGGCAATTTCTTTATATATATTATTATACATCACTTTCTATTAGATTATTTTATCAAAGCTGGGTTGCTGTCAGAGCTGAAGCAATGTGTTTGTACTTCTGTTTGCTAAACTTTTAAGGTAAGAAAATGAAAAGGACACATCAGCCCTGTCCAGATGTCAGAGTCCAATCATTTTTACAGTACACACTGCAAAATCCATCATGCAACACTATCATTTCTTGTGTCACGGACTGGGAAGTGGTCAAATGCAGTTTTACCATTTGAAAATGGCAAGTATAGGTAGCTTGTTTTGACAGCATTGACTAGTTCAGGGTTTCCAAACCTTTTTTGTACAGAGGACCAGAGCAGGCATAGACATATTTCTGCAGCCTGGAACAGGGACAACTGCATACAAGAGCATTTACTGGTATTTATGCATATTTCATAGTTCACAGTGGTAAAACGCAGTGCTTGCAAAACCTGCAAAGCAATGATCAACAGTCGGTGAATGAGGTCAGAATGTCAGTCAGCAGGGGTGTATAGTATCATACCACAAGTAACACATTACATGTACTTGAATTTTTAAAGGGAATCATACTTTTTTTTACATTACTTTTTGCTCTGTATCAAATTACATCAGTAATATATACTAAATACAGGTTAACAACATATGAAACCATGTTGACAGACAACATTTTCAGCGACACAGCACTGAATAATATAAATGATCTAGTAATGTAAGAGCTCAAGAAGGGTTGCTGCTAGTAGAGACACCCCTCAAGAGTGAAGCACATCATCTGCAGCTGAATAGATATTCTGTTCTTTCTCCAATGAGTTCATAAAAACATACAATGTTTCTTTTAGGCTCTAACTTTGACAACAATAGTTTGCAGTTTACTTCCATTACTATTGCAAAATCCTGCCTCTGGACAGCGTGTACTTAAGTCGATTTAATCCACACTAGCCTCTTCCCCTCATTTGAATTTTAGCATTCCTATAGTCTAAACTAGTCGGGCTGTGACAATCAAAATAAAGCAGATGTTCAAAGACTACCCACTTTGAAAAACACAGCAATCAACAGACCAGTAAATAACTTACCTGAGACAAGGCTGAGAGTAGCCCACTGCACAAGCCATCGTCTTCATCTCTCACATGGACTGGCAGATCATAGAAATTCTAGGAACAATAAGACAGCCTTCATTTGCGAGATATAGAAGGCCTAATTCCAAGCAATAAGTAAGAGCTAGTTAATGTTTAAAACCTTGAAATCCAGTGCAGAGGCTAGCACTGGAGTAACTTGTGCCGCTCTGAGATCACTTGAGGTGGAAGGGAGTTTATTCCTTCAAAACAAACAAAGATTCCGGTCTAGTCTTGGTTGAATGAGCAACATTATATGAATCAGAATGGTGTTGGATGTGCTTCAGAAGACACATCTCAACATCAGCTGTCCCATGTCCGCTGGGAATTGGTTTGTTAAAGCAGGGCCTTAATCCCAACTTGGATATAAAGAAATTGGGCAGGTAAACAAAGATATATGTTAATTAAAAAAGGGATTGGAGTGCAATTTATGACACAACCTGAGAAGCTGGAGCTCCTCTTAGCAGCGAGAGTCTACAAATGGCTGAAATGACATTGCCAAGGTCACAGACAGTGCCAGCCAGATGGGCTATTTAATCATAAAACCCAGCATCTCCTGCCCCAAGCCTTGGGCTACCTCCTCTACTCAACTCCCCCAAGACATTTCCGGCAGACCTTTGAATGATTTTGGCAACTGATCTTTACACCATATTCACCAATTTCATTATAAAGACACTAATACAAGATTGATAATGCCCAATCACCTTGCTAAAGACAGTTTTTCATTGTAATTTAAATCATTTAGAGAAATCCTCTTTTCCTATTATTGTGTACATTTATTGTTTTCCTAATGCACCCTTAGTTCTTAAATTATACAGCTTATTCTATATTCCATTAGCTCTGACCTAAAGCTGTCAGTGATCTCTCACCTTTCCATGTAAAGATGTTATCTACAAATGTTTAATATACTGTACATATTTTCAGGGATCTGTTTTGGCTCAAAAGTGTCACTTTTACAACCAGTGGCCAAAAAACGGGAATGCATCTTTTACTTTTCCCACATGGCTATGTATACATTTGCCTTAGAATGTATAAATCCCAACATTTTCAATGGTTCTATACAATACTCCGGAAAGCAATGATTTAACTGCATGTGAAATGCTAACAGTGAAGTGGCCCCCAGAAAATTAATTTGTCTTGGAAAAATGTATATCATAATATTGGCTACTCCACACTGTGCTTGCAAGCAGGCTAATTAGTGTCCCGATAAATAAAAGTAATGCCACAATTAAAGCAAATATGATGATATATGTTCCGTTTTAGTGAATTAAAAAACAAAATACATTTAGACGGTAACAATTTGCGATAAGGATACATGAACTACCATAGTAGTTAACATGAACGAATGATGAACAAAGACAAAACAACATGTCTAATATAATAGTTAATAATAGTATAATGGTATAATTAATATACAGTATGAAATGTATCCCCATTTCAAACAATACATAACCCTAAATGCGACCAATAGATTTTGTGTGCGTCACACCTATTTGAAGACACAGGTTGCTGCACTGTAATCATATTAACATATTGGATTATCTTATGAATAATGTATATTACTTAGCCTATTGTTCATGCAAACAATTACACATGAATGCATGTCTTGCATTAACATTAAACAATTACAGTACAAACTGTGTGTTCCTGAAAAAACGACATGAGTTTATGTCCTGTGTCTACATGAACAAATGACAATACACATTGCTAGCTAATGCATTTGTAAATCATTAATAAATTACGGGATATCATTATTAACTGTCTACTAATGTCATTGATCATCATTCGTTCATGTTAACTACTGCATTCGTAAATGGTAGTTCAGGTACCTTTATCGGAAAGTGTTACCCATTTGGTCTATTTGAAGTTAAGTTAAAAAGAGGCTGAAATTACAATGTGATGATGGGCATGTTTAATTGAGCTCAGCTTGAATTGTGGTGGCCATTTTATTGTCAATGATGCATAATTCTGCCAGGGTAATTAACACATTTTGCAGGATTATTATTCATTTTATACACTATAAAAAGTAAAACTATGGAGGAACCGCTATATATGGTATGAGTAAATGTGTGCCTTGGGATTGCTTTCTCCATCTCCAACAGTTTGGTTTGCCTTTAGAAATGGTATTAAACTATTGGGGGAAATTAAAGCAAAGACGTCTTGGTTGCAAAACTCTTGATACGTACAAGACAATGAATGATGAGCAAATCATTTATCCTAATATTTAATTGAAAACAGTAAGACAACATATCAAAAACCAAGACATTTTATTGTTTTTGGAAAATACATGGCCATTTAGAATTGTATGCCATGTTTCAAAAATGTTGGGACGGGGGTCTGTTTACCACTGTGTTGCATCACCTCTTCTTTTAACAACACTTTGTAAGTGTTTGGGAACTGAGGAGACCAATTGCTGTAGTTTTGAATGTGGTTTTTGCGATTCTTTCTTGATATAGGTTTGCAGCTGCTCAAAATTCAGGTATTTGTCATTTCATAATATGCCAAATGTTTTCAATAGAGGACAGGTCTGGACTGCAGGCAGACCAGTTTAGCACCCGGACTTTTTTACTACAGAGACATGCTGTTGGGAAACGTACAGAATGCGGTTTGGCATTGTCCTGCTAGGATAAGCAAGGCCTTCCCTGAAGAATACGTTGTCTGGATGGCAGCATATTTTGTTCCAAAATCTGTATATACTGTATTGTTCAGCATTTATGGTGCCTTCACAGAAGTGCAAGTCACCCCTGTCATGTGCACTAATGCACCCCAATACCATCCCGGATGCTGGTTTTTGAACTGTGCACTGATAACAAGCCAGATGATCCCTCTCCTCTTTAGCCCGAAGGGCACGGCATCCATGATTGCCAAAATGTATTTCAAATTTTGATTTATCAGGCCGCAGGACAGTTTTCCACATCGGCTCAGTCCATTTAAAATGAGCTCGGAGCCAAAGGAGGCGGCAATGTTTCTGGATGTTATTTATGAATGGTTTCTTCTTGGCATGGTAGAGTTTTAACTTGCATTTGTGGATGCTGTGACATATTGTGCTCACAGAAAAAGGTTTTCGGAAGTGTTTCTGAGCCCAAGCAGTGATGTCCACTACAGAACTGTTTTTAATGCAATGACGTCTGATGGCCTGAAGATCATGGTCATCCAATATTGGTTTTCGGCCTTGCATGCAGAGATTACTCCAGATTCTCTGAATCTTTTAATGATGTTGTTTACCATGGATTTGATATGTTGTCTATTTTCTATTGAATATAGGGTTTAAATGGTTTGCACATCATTGCATTCTGTCTTTATTTACATTTAACGCAGTGCCCCAACGTTTATATATCAGCGCATTAAAGAGCTGGTTACTATTTTGACCACAAGCCATTTGATTTGTGGAACACCTAGCCTATTAGATTCTGTGTCTCTGACCAGTTGCAATTGAGTATGTAACTATACAGTTAATGAGACATTTGTCATAATATTGAATGAAGAAAGCGTTGAAAATGTCTCAAGTCTTAGAATAGTTTATAGTCTCAAAAGTTTGCATACCCTTGGAGAATTGGCAATATATTTATAAAGAAAACATGAGTGAGCGGGCAAAACACATCTTTTATTTCTTATGGGATTCACATTCAACTGTAGGTCATAACCGAATGGCACAATCATAAAACAAAACATGGCAACAAAGAAAAAAATGAACAGACCCCTGTTCAAAAGTCTGCAAGGGCAGCTTTCATGCAGAAGAATGCAAATTGTCTGCCAGTATTTTCTGATAACATGCTACGTTCATCTTGCCATACATTTTCTCTAGATTACCCATGTCTTTAGAGCTCACCCACCCCTAAAACATCAATGAACCACCACCATACTTCACAGTGGGGATGGTATTCTTTTCACTATAGGCCTTGTTGACCCCTCTCCAAACATAGCCCTTATGGTTTTGACCATAAAGCTCTATTTTGGTCTCATCACTCCAAATTACAGTGTGCCAGAAGCTGTGAGGTGGGTCAAGGTGTGGTCGAGCATATTGTAATCAGGTTTTTATGTGGCATTGGTGCAGTAAAGGCATCTTTCTAGCAACTTGACCATGCAGTTAATTTTTGTTCACATTCAACTGTAGGTCTTAACAGAATAGCACAATCATAAAACAAAACATGGCAACAGAGATTTTTTTTACTGATCCCTGTTTGAAAGCTTGCATACCCATTGTTCTTAATACTGTTTATTTCCCCCTTTAGCATCAATGACAGCGAGGAGTTTTTGGAATAGTTTTGGCCCCGAATTCTTGCAGGTGTTATAGCTACCCATTCGTTTTGGCAAAATGCCTCCATGTCAAGTCTTTGGTCGTCTTGCATGAACTGCACGTTTGAGATCTCCCCAGAGTGGCTCAGTGATATTAAGGTCAGGAGACTGTGATGGCCACTCCAGAACCTTCACCTTTTTCTGCTGTAACCACTGGAGGGTCAACCTGGCCTTGTGCTTAGATGTGAGGCATCTCAAGGTGTTGTCAGGCATATTGTAACCTGGCTTTTTGTGTGGAATTGGAGCAGTAAAGGCTTCTTTCTGGCAACTCAATCATGCAGCAAATTTTTGTTCAAGTATCGTCGTATTGTGCTCTGTGAAACAACCACACCGTCTTTTTCCAGAGCAACCTGTATTTCTCCTGAGGTTACCTGTGGGTTTTTCTTTGTATCCCGAAAAATTCTTCTGGCAGTTTTGGCTGAAATCTTTCTCGGTCTACCTGACCTTGGCTTGGTATCAAGAAATCCCAAGAGATACCAATTTTCCACTTCTTAATAAGTGATTAAACAATAGTGTCTGGTATTTGCAAGGCTTTAGATATCTTTTTATATCCTTTTCCATATTTACAAAGTTCCAATACCTTGTCACGTCATATTAGTCATATTTTCAAAATCAATGCCAAAATGTCACAATTTCTACCAGGGTAGGCAAACTTATGAGCACAACTGTATGTGTGTGTGTGTGTGTGTGTGTTCTCGCAATAGGCAGATTCAGTAAGCTGGGCAGAATGTGTATTGTGGTTTTAGTGTTTGTTTTAAAATCCTTGGAGATTTTAAGTATTTATGTGTAGATAGAAAATGTAATCGCCACTAAACTGTTCACAGAAGTCAAAGACTGCATAAGGTTTCGAAACTGTAGTGAGGATAGCAGCATGAAACACAAAATAATGATTGAAACAACCAAGTCCCATTTTCACTAAAGTAGCTGGTTTGGAATTTCATTCAGCAAAGGTTAGGGATGTAAAAAAAATATGTTTTGGCTGAGTTGTTAAAGCAGTATGCTGTAAATTGATTTTTTAATTTTTTTCTTGATCACAGGAAATGTTGTATACTTTAAAAAAAAAAAATCTATGAATAAATATATTTATGTTACTTTCAATTTGCATTAAAGATGTATTGTTGTCCTTCCATACAGGCATGAGATGATGGAATGAGATTCACTATTAATCTTGTCCAGCACAAACATTTATTTATTCCACAAATACTGTTAAATGATGTCTCTTAATGTAATAAGTAAAAGGCTACATTCCTTAAATAATTAAGGAAAGTTATATTTTCTTGTCATTTTCTCATTTACTAATGACTTTTTATTGAATGTCAGCATTAATATCATCCATCCTTAATGTAAAACAATTGTATCAGTAACTGTCCTAAAAAGATCCACATTAGTTATTTTCTAGTAGGAGCTCATTGTACCATGTAGTGGCCCCTTCAAACAAGTGTGCAACGATGCAGACTCATTTGAATTGTATGCTTGTTTCATTAATTAAAAGAATACTATTATTTGCATCATTCAAGTCATGAGTGTGTCCTGAACTTCTAGAGCCGATCAAGCCTAGTCTAGGACAAAAAAATGGAGTTTTCTATTGTACTAGTCCTAGACTAGGCTTAATCTATGTATGCACGACTGACCCAAGGGGTTTATTAAACCCCTAGCCCCTCGCTGGAAGTCACCCAAAAATGGGCAAAGTTGTCAGTTCCAATGGACAGATGATGTGTCGAAGTGCGTGATGTGCACAACAAAGACAAACGACACGTCCGTCGGATTGAGTGACCTGCGTAACAAAGACGGACAAACGTTTTATTGGCAAGCCTGTAAACTACATTACCATAGTCCAGGATTGGCAGAATGGTAATTTTCGCAAGGGTATATTTGGCAGTGTGGGTGAAAGATATCCTATTCCAGAACAGGAAACACATTCTGGATTTGACTGCAAGTGGGAGACATGGGTATAGAATGGGAGTTAGAATTCCAGCTACATACCAAGGCTGTCTTTCAGCTGAAGATAAAATGGTTTAAATTATTCTAATACTGTGACCATATGATTAGCATTCAGGAGGGTAACATCTCAATATGTATTAACATTGCAATATATGCTGTTTTTTCTCTGTCTTCCTCTTTCTTTATCTCGCACACAAGTTCTTTCACCTGTTAAAAGATGATGGCAAAGTGATGACTGAATAAAGTCATAAGCTCAGTGATGATGTTGTTTGTGTTGCTGTTCTATTATCTATTTGTGCTCTACATGGGAACTCTGTACCACTTCATACACAGGGAGCTTCAAAAGAAAAGCATCAGAAGAGGGCACAGGGAGAAAAAATATTAGTCCGAAACTTTTTGTAGGTTCTCAGTGTAAGTTACAAGGGATTCTTCCGTATTATGTTTTGAGTGCACGCCAAACTATTCATCATGAAGAGAATGCTGGTATCTGGCCAATAAAACTTTCTATGAACTGTGCCTTTAGGGGCAGGTTAATGGCTCCAAACTTGGGCCCAATGTAACATCATTTCTGGTACAGAAAACTTAAATGGTCAAGTAAAGTCACAGACATAACGTTGTGATTGTCAGGGCTCAAAATGACTCTGGAATTGATGACCTGATTCAAATTCTGTTGTAATAATGGCTATGTCTCAACATTATTCATACCTTTTGATGGATTAGATAGATGACGGCACCAGTGGGTAAGGAGTAGCAGATACAATTCCTAGAAAATGCTGTTTATGCATCAGTGTCAATTGGTCTTTAATGTTATTATTCTGTACATTTTTGTGATGAAGGCAATAAGAAATCGGCAGAGGGCCAATATGGCACCTTTTCGACATAACACTAACTTTCTTTGCATTTTTGTTGTCACACTACATTTATAACTGATAAGTTAGCATTACATTTCTATTTTTAAACACTGCTAGTTAAGGATTACTTTACATAACCAAAATGTAGCTTTCCCTATTAACACAACCTTGACAAATTAACAGATTTTTTCCCTTGTTGGATCAAGCAACCTTTCGTTTACAAGTCAAATGCTTTAACCTCTAGGTTTGCCTGATGATGTTCTGTAACCAGGTAGAACATTGGTTAATAGATCAATTCTGTGCAAATAATGGCTATTTCCTCTTTCCCTACCCATTGACCAAACACAGACAGTCATAGCAAAGACGGCCTTAACCCCTTGATTTGTCCTGGCAAGTGAATTAATACAGTGCATGATTTGGATAGCATTGTAAACATGATGAAATTCGTATGGAGTCGCAGTGATAAGTATTAGATGTAACTGTTAGCAGGCATATGTGTCTTTGACAGCCAATACAGCACTCAAGATCCAAACAACCAGTTTTATATTGTTACTTAGCTTTTTATCCCTGATTATTTCCTTGAATAAACTGTTTTCCTTTTACCACAGTGCCTGAAATGGAATATATACCAACCAGGACCCTGCAGAGGTGTTCAGTGGCATGCAAGTAGAATCCCATTTCCCCCCACAGAGTGAAAGATGACATACACAGTATTGCTGCCAATGTGATGTATTTGCCTGTATTACCTGAGTAGTCTATTAATAGACAAGCCACCCTGTCATATCTAGGCTGGAGTAAAGCACCCCTCAGGTTGATGTGAGTATTTTTTAACTATGATAGTGCCAGTGCTGGCGCTGACATGGTTCATAGTTTCATGCCTTCTGTTTTGAAAGATCCCATCCACTGAATATCAAATAAAACCTGTTCTGTTATCAAATTCAACTGATGATTTAGGATTCCTTTTATTCCTCTTTTTCCTTACCTATTTGTCTCCAACCCTGTGGTCATTACCCATCCTATCCCTGAATTCTCCTATCCCTGAATCAATGTCACTGAACCTCCCTACCTGGCTATATTTCCAACATGGTTCTACCTACCCATCTTGACCCATGTCATCCTAACACATTACAACAACACAAACATACTTCCTGTGGCCTCTGAGTGGTGAAAAGTCAGCCTTCCACATTTTTCAAAGTGCTTCATGTGTTATTAAACGCAAAAGACAATTCCCCCCCATCTTAAAGGCTGAGAGTGGAACAGTAATATAAGATATTAAGAATACACCCTGTTAAATGTTTTAGTAATCAGATGGATGGAATACGGAGTAGTTGGTTGCCCACAGAGTTAAAACAGCATGGGATTTCCACTTGTACCGCAATCTGCTTGGCACAGGCAGTCCTTATTTACAGATTTAACTTTTGGAGATTACTTCTTGTTCTGCCTGAGGTCTCTGGCCCAACTCTTTATTTATTTATTGTAAATAAGAATGAAATGGCTCTGATAAAAAATGTATGTGTTGGCTGTCGTTTGACTTGGCTGTCCCTGCCGGATGAAGACCGCTCCAACTGCATGTGTTAGTTAGGAACTGTCAGTAAACTACAAGTAACCAGCAAGTAAGTTGGCAACTTTTATATTGTAGGTTTTACATAGATGTAATGGGAAAGGTCAGCAACGTAAATGATTTAGACTTTTGGACCTTACTTTAAATCCTCTCTATGGACAAGGAGTGGGTGCAATCCGCCCTTGGATTATGCCATTCCACACGGCCTACAAATGCTAATATTAGAATTGTCAGCCCAGATCCTCATGTAAATCAGTGTGTAGTTGTTGAAACAATATAGTCATGCGAGCTAGAATGAGAAAAGCAGTGACATTGCAAATCTATAGTGTACAGACCAGCCAACCCAGTAAGCTGTTGGCTGGAAAGATCTGCTAAAATTGGACATTGAAATAAAAATTTGTTTTACCTATAAAACACTATTCTTTAAATAATTTACTAATAAGTCTGCTCATTTGTGATTGTGTGATTTTCCATTAGTTGCTTATCGGCATCAAAAAGGGCTCACAAAAACCTTTGTCATATCATCTGCAAAAATAATCATAGAACAGAAATCAATTTTTATAGATTTTTGTTGATTGGCAAAATATTTAGTTTGGAAAATATATACATGATGTAGGTCCTACAGAGGTACTGCAGGTATTAATTTATGTTCATAGTAAATAAAACAGAAATTATTTGCAAATGGTATTTAAAAAGAATGTCTGAGGTGGAAAATCAGGGAAAGAACAGTAAAATATTATACACATGTAGGGGGTGGCCCGAATGTGCCCTCCACTCATGGGAGTGAAAGTGAGCTTAGATATCATGCTACCTTACTTGTCTGTTACACTCAACTGGAAACTGCTTAGGCTAGCATGTGTCTGTAATAACAACTTACAGTGTATCTGTGAACTTCAGAATTCATGCTTACATTCAACTACCTGCACTACATGTTATGACAATTTGTGTAAAATGCCATGTTTAAAAAATTACATATACCTAAACTGCAGAAATATTGTAATCAGTGACTTTTGTCTCCCTGAAATCGTGGTCGGTTCCATTATGGTTCCATGGTCCCACCTTTTGTGACTATTCTTGCGTGATGCAAATATAAAATAAAATAAATGTAATTTTCCAACAGCACTTTGCCCATAGCCAGGAATAGCATGTCAGCATCATGTCCCCATCTCAAAGCTTTTATTTTTATGGATGTCATTGCATACATGCACTTAAAAACCATCACCGATGCATGTATCGCAATAGGAATCTCCATTCTAAAAGAGTGTTTCTCTTGGATGTATTTATAGTTTATTAATAACGCATGCACTACATCACTACTGGTATGGACAGTACTCAGATGTGATTTTATATTTATATAAGTTGTATTTATTCAGGGCCACCCACTGAGAGAATTCAACAATTTAAAAGGATTTATTTCCAATAATAATTAAGTGAAAACTAAAATAAAACTACTATGTACAGTCTCAACAACAAAAATATGTATATTCAGTCAAACCAATTATAGCTCCCATTCAATTTATCACTATTCATATTTTATCACTATTCATTATTATCACTATCCCTATCTAAGAGTATGAAACCTTTTCAAAAAACAAAAAAAGCTAACCCAGTCACAGCATACAATACTAGTTCCCTTATAATATGTTTTTCTCAAAAAATTATAATATCAAACAAACAACTCTGAATTGAATGCTTGAGATGACTTGGTTAAATTCAATTATCAGAGGTAAATAATTTACTACATATTTTTGGATGATTAAAAAATGCATTTAGAAACAGAATGTGTCAGTAATTTATTTACTATAGAATAATGTTGATAGAAGGTAGCTCTAGTGATACATTGACACTGAAAGGTCTCCTCGTTTTTATATTGGACCGACCTTGGTAAGGCTGCTACTCTCCCTCAAAATGGAAGAGTGGTTAATGCAACTGGCTACAAAGCCAAATGCTACTGGTTTGAGACCCTGCCCTTCAAACACTGCAATTATTATAATTTTTTGATGCAGTGGTTTTACTTGTTAACAGTGTTAATCAACGTTAAATCCAATGGCATCTTGAATCACAAATTGATATAGCAATAACCAAATATTATTTAATAGAATACAACTTCTGCAACAATACCTGAAGGGGCACATACATGGTGATGCAGGATTAAACATTAATTTGATTAGATCCATTACCAGTAGTCACTACCTGTGTAGTCACTACCTGTGTAGAGATTATGGAGGGATTATCCTTAACTTCCAGCTATAAATCAGAATTCAAGACTCAAACCCATTTTATGATGTACAGTATGTTTGTTGTATAGAGGAATCTGTCTTTTGATTATGTTACTGTAAAATAGATGTATATCATAGGTCAGCACATTAAAACATCATGCTTATTTAGTAAGTGGTTGCAACAAGATATGATTACTTGGGCTTAGACACAAATGTATTAGGACTATATCAGGTACATTCTGCTATGATTATACTTCTGAGCCATATTCATAATGGGCCCACCCAGAGTGATTATAACAAGACAATCATCCATTAAAATGGAATATTTTCCAATGTAACACCCACCATGCAGAGGATTAAATGTATTTGGATTATCCTATATTGGATTGATTTGATAAGCTACTCATAAAATAATGGATTAATGTATAGCACTCTTCCAAACAAGGATTTTTTTATTCATTATACTTAATCAATGCCAAATGTGGGTGTATTTACACACTGATTAACAAATCAACATGAGGAAAAGGTAGGAGGGCAGTTTTCATTGTCTGATTAGTGCCTGTCCCTCCTTGTGGCTCATAATGTTAACGTTTATCAGGGGAGAGATGTTTCACATTGTTTAACACGTCCGTTCCCCAAATGGCACCCTATTCCATGTACAGTAGTGAACTACTTTCTATGAGAGCCTTATGGAAACCTAGTAATCTTTTACATAAAAAATAGGGTGTTGTTTTGGATGAAAATGAAGTTCTGGCTTAAGCCAGTGCTCTCCTTATTGATGTGTCTGGCTGTTTACAGCAGAGTGTTAATAAATTAACGAGGGAAAAGAAAGGAAACCCTCATTAAGAATGGGTGAATGAAAAATGCTTTGTTCAAATTCCATTGTGCACATTTTATAATCACTGGTGGTATAGCCTTGAGTGTAGTTTCTGACAATCCCTTATTCTCTACTACCAAACATGCCTGGGAATTCCATCTGTTGTGTAGTGTGATAAATTACTAGTCATTGCCAAATCATAGCCATAGTTAGGAATTCATGTTTTAGTATGCAGTTCCCAAAAGTTCAAATAATAGGACATAATTGAATTTGTTGTGGTTATATCTCACGTGGATATATTTTCCAGTGACTCTCAAAGGTGTTTACCCCCTTGTACCACATTTTGTACTGTTTCAACAGGAAATCAAAGTGGATTACAAGTTTGTGTCACGGAACAACACAAAAAAGTACATGTCAGTGAAAATAAAATCTCTTATATTACAAATATGAAACAGTTTGGTAAAGGCAGTCAAATCCACTTTGTAGAAAAATATCAAAACGTTGATGTTCTGCTCTTGCCCTTCATTTCTATCCAAACAGCTAACTAGGCAGACAGCTAACCATTGGTCTTCAATAAAATCTCAAAGGCTTAACTTTTCTTCAATTTATTTACTGAGCTTTTGTTGTGAAACTGAAATGTCTAGAAATTAACACATCATTAGTATGCATGTTGCTATGTAACCTATCATGATAGATACACAAGTTAATCATCACCAAAACATCATGTCCATTCTGCTAGCAATTAAACCTACCACATTGTATTAATTCACTAGCTCACTCAACATTGTTATAGCCAAGTGGAAATATACATCATGTGCGTTGTCAAAAACACATCATGATCAATTTGTTTAGCTATTTGACGGATGCAACGTTATAATTGTAATGTACTAGCATATACACGCATGGCCAACACTTGCTTGTTTCGCAGATCCAGCTTTCTTTAATGAGGCAAAACATATATCAATGCAAGACAGCAAATCTACAGCTACAGAAGCCTACATGGCAATTGCACTTGCGCTGTTACATATTGTGTTAGTATCAAATACATTACATCTTCCTTCCTGAGTGTCACAATAGGTGGTGTAGTGCAGTGTTGCTTGAACAAGGAACCAGGTGCAGGCAGGGGTAGTCGGTGTGGATTCTTTAATTTGACAAGAAATAAACAAAACACCGAGCACAAAAACACACAAAGCAAAGGGCTGACTAAAGCAGCAAAAAACGACAATATGAAATGGTACAAGTACTTACAATAACGGCAACACACACAACATCCAAACACAACAAGAACAATGAGCCACAATGTGGGGAGCAGAGGGGAAACATATATACACATACAAACGATTCAAATTGGGACCTGGTGTGAAGGATTGAAAACATGTGACAGTCCGGGATGTGTTCGTGAGAATATGGGAACTTGAGAAATTATGGCACGGTGGCGCTGCTGCTCACCGCACCATGACACTGAGCATGAGACGATAATCTTTGCTGAACATAGTGCTTCAAATGTAACCAAGTTATGCAACCGTAGCTCGAATAACTGCTGCAACCAAATACGCTCAACTCTCAGCTAAAAATACATTGAACTTCTACACTACAATGTAATGTCACTGTATACTACTAAACACAACAACTTGGGAGGAGAAGTTGCTAGTACAACAGCCCCTTAAGGTGTCTTTACCATGCCTTCCCCCTGACTATTCTACCTTTAAATTTAAACCGGTTACAGATTTAGCCTTTCAGGAGGTTTAACAACTCTGCCCCACCTTGTAGAGTACAGACCAGGAGGACTTGTTTGAGCTAGGATTGAAGGTTCTCCATTTGGTGAGGGAGACGGTTCAGGTGGGTCTGGAGGTGGTGGTTTTAGAGGTTCTGGGGACAGACCTGATGGATCAGTCCAAGGCTGGTTGGCGGCTACATTGCTTGACCTGGTGCGTCGAAACTGTTTGTGTACACGGTCCACTGCATAGGACCGGGGAGAATTGTTTTGCTTTTCTACCACTACAGGGGACCAATTGCAGTTGCCTGGATACGGTTGCATCCTGACTTCATCTCCAGGCTTCAGAGCAGCACAGGGTTTACTTGCTCTCTTGCAATAGCAGAATTTCTGGATGCCTTTTGTTCTATCCAGCAGACACTTGACTTTCAAAGGGTCATAGCCACGGGCAGTGGGTATTTTTTTCGAGGCCTTCTGCCTATAAGCAGTTGAGCAGGGGACAGAGCTATAGACTCAAGTGGAGTAGTTCTGTAGTCGAGAAGTGTGAGGTGTTCGTAGCTTTGCTCCAAAGCTTCTTCACTGGTTGCACTGCATGTTCTGCTTCTCCATTTGAGTGTGACGTGTGGTGATGACATTCAGTCAAACCAATTATATAATTTTTTTTTGATCCCCTGCTGGTTTTGTACAGTTGCCCACTGACAAAGAAATTATCAATCTATAATTTTAATGGTAGGTTTATTTTGAACAGTGAGAGACAGAATAACAACAACAAAAATCCAGAAAAAAAGTATGTCAAAATTGATTGGCATTTTAATGAGTGAAATAAGTATTCGACCCCTCTGCAAAACATTACTTAGTACTTGGAGGCAAAACCCTTTTAGGCAATTACAGAGATCAGATGTTTCTGGTAGCTGGCCAACAGGTTTGCACACATCTCAGGAGGGATTTTGTCCCACTCCTTTTTGCAGATCTTCTCCAAGTCATTAAGGTTTTGAGGCTGACGTTTGGCAACTCGAACCTTCAGCTCCCTCCACAGATTTTCTATGGGATTAAGGTCTGGAGACTGGCTAGGCCACTCCAGGACCTTAATGTGCTTCTTCATGAGTCACTCCTTTGTTGCCCTGGTCATGTGTTTTGGGTAAAAATAACCCCTCCACGACCCATTTTCAATGCCCTGGCTGAGGGAAGGAGGTTCTCTCCAAGGATTTCACGGTACATGGCCCCAACCATCGTCCCCTTGATGCAGTGAAGTTGTCCTGTCCCCTTAGCAGAAAAACACCCCCAAAGCATAATGTTTCCACCTTTATGTTTGACGGTGGGGATAATGTTCTTGGGGTCGTAGGCAACATTCCTCCTCCTCCAAACATGGCGAGTTGAGTTAATGCCAAAGAGCTCAATTCTGGTCTCATCTGACCACAACACTTCCACCCAGTTCTCCTCTTGGCAAACTTCAGACGGACATGTACATGTGCTTTCTTGAGCAGGGGGACCTTGTGGGTGCTGCAGGATTTCAGTCCTTCACGGTGTAGTGTGTTACCAATTGTTTTCTTAGTGACTATGGTCCCAGCTGCCTTGAGATAATTGACAAGATCCTCCAGTGTAGTTCTGGGCTGATTCCTCACCATTGTCATGATCATTGCAACTCCACAAGGTGAGATCTTGCATGGAGCTGAGTGAGATTGACAGTTCATTTGTGTTTCTTCCATTTACGAATAATCGCACCAACTGTTGTCACCTTCTCACCAAGCTGCTTGGCGATGGTCTTGTAGCCCATTCCAGCCTTGTGTAGGTCTACAATCTTGTCCCCGACATCCTTGGACAGCTCTTTGGTCTTGGCCATGGTGGAGAGTTTGGAATCTGATTGATTGATTGCCTCTGTGGACAGGTGTCTTTTATACAGGTAACATGCTGAGATTGGGAGCACTTCCTTTAAGAGTTTGCTCCTAATCTCAGCTCAGTACCTGTATAAAAGAAACCTGGGGACCAGAAATCTTTCTGATTGAGAGGGGATGAAATACTTATTTCACTCATTAAAATGCAAATCAATGTATTTTTCTGGATGTTTTTGTTGTTATTCTGTCTCTCACTGTTAAAATAAACCTACAATTATTATACCAAATTATAGACTGATAATTTATTTGTCAGTGGGCAAATGTACAAAATCAGCAGGGTATCAAGTAATTTTTTCCCTCACTGTAACTCTAACAGAAGTCCGCAAATTCCCCAGACTGGTACTGTGGACCATTATCTGTCCGAAGAGTGGTGGGAATCCCATGTCTGCTGAGATTTTAGAGCTTCTATTACCGTATGGCTGTGCTGGTCTTTTAATTAATCTACTTCAATGGATTTTGAGTAATAATCCACTATCAGTATATAATGTAATGCACTTTACCATTCCCAAATGAGATTGGTGAATGAGCCTTAGCATGTGTTCTCTCACGGTGGGGGGCATCACTAAGCACAGTCCCTTGTAGATGATTCCATCAAACATAACGAGCTGACTTCTTGAGTCTCAGTATGGCTGAACAGGATTGGACACTTCCCGTCTGGCCAACCATGTTGGATTGTCTGTTGGAGACAACTTAACTCTACCTTTGAATGCTATTGAAGTTCTACATATTTCTGGTCACTGACTGAGACAAAGCTGAGCATGGAGACACTCTAGGCCCTTCACTCACTGTAAGCTGTGCTCTGGACGGTGTGTCTGGCAGCTCCATGTTCTTTCCTCCCATGTATTTGACAGTCAGTTAATAGGTGTAGAGAACAGTGACTTTCTGAAGGTACAGTTGTACTCAAAAGTTTACATACCTTTGAAGAATTGGTAATACTTTATATGTACCATTTTTAAAGAAAACATGAGTGAGCAGGCAAAACACATGGATTTAATTTTTTACGAGATTCACATTCAGCTGTAGGTCTTAACAGAATAGCACAATCATAAAACTAAACATGGCAACAGAGAAAAAAATTAACTGATCCCTGTTTGAAAGTCTGCATAACCATTGTTCTTAATACTGTGTATTGCCCCCTTTAGCATAAATGAAAGCGAGCAGTTTTTGGAATAGTTTTGGCCCCGAATTCTTGCAGGTGTTATAGCTACCCATTCGTTTTGGCAAAATGCCTCCATTTCATGTCTTTGGTCATCTTGCATGAACTGCAAGTTTGAGATCTCCACAGAGTGGCTCGATGATATTAGGGTCAGGAGACTGTGATGGCCACTCCAGAACCTTCACCTTTTTCTGCTGTAACCACTGGAGGGTCAACCTGGCCTTGTGCTTAGATGTGAGGCATCTCAAGGTGTTGTCAGGCATATTGTAACCTGGCTTTTTTGTGGAATTGGAGCAGTAAAGGCTTCTTTCTGGCAACTCAATCATGCAGCAAATTTTTGTTCAAGTATCGTCGTTTTGTGCTCCTTGAAACATCCACATTGTCTTTTTCCAGAGCAGCCTGTATTTCTCCTGAGGTTACCTGTGGGTTTTTCTTTGTATCCCAAACAATTCTTCTGGTAGTTTTGGCTGAAATCTTTCTTGGTCTACCTTACCTTGATTTGGTATCACTTCTTAATAAGTGAACAGTACTGACTGGCATTTGCAAGGTTTCGGATATATTTGTATATCCTTTTCCATCTTTATAAAGTTCCATTCATTTGTTGCGCAGGTCTTTTAACAGTTATTTTCTGCTCCCCATGGCTCAGCATCTAGCCTGCTCAGTGCATCCACTTGAGAGCTAAAAATCTCACTGACTATTCAGAGACACTAAACTTTTGATCAGTGCCATTTGGTTGATTTCTGTTATCATTATGATTTAAAAACTAGCCAAACAACTATGTGATAATTAATAGCTTCATATTATCACTATCCTTAAATAAAAGACAGTTTTTTTGCATTATTTTGTTTTGTTTTTGTAATCATATTTTCTTAATCAATGCCTAAATTTTAAAATTTCTGCCAGTGTATGCAAACTTATGAGCCCAACTGTATATTCCAAAGGCTTGTGATCATTATACACTGTGACATGCGCCCCAAATATGTAGTTGGGAAACTTGGTGCAGGCATGCTCGATGGAGAGCATCTCCTTTTCAATTTGTGCATATCATGCTTCAGTGTCAGTTAGTGACCTGGAAGAGTAGGCGACGGGTTGGCTGTCCTGCAGAAGGACGGCTCCCAGCCCATTGCTGGTGGCGTCACAGAAGATCTCAACAGGCTTGGCAGGATTGAAAAACTTGAGTACCGGAGGATGTGTGCAACCCCTTGAGTGTATCAAAAGAGTGCTGCTGTGCTGGTTGCCATGCAAACTCAACATCACTCTTGAGGAGCTGACACAGAGGAGCATTGCACTTCACTGAGGTTTGGTATGAATTTTGACAGATAAGTCACAAAACCTGGGAAGTGGCAGACATCATCTTTGTCGGTTGGTGGCGGCATGCGCTGAACTGCCTCAATCTTTGCTGGATCTAGCTTTAGACCATCAGCTGTTATCAAATGATCCACATAAGGCACTGCAGTCTGTCGGATGTGAGATTTGTCAAAGTTTAGCCTCAGATTGTAACTGGTGGCTCTCAACGACTTTGCGGATGATTGCATCGTGCTCTTGTAGCATTGGCGCTGCGATGAGAATGTCATCCAACATGCTTATGGCTCCAGATACACCTTCCAGCATCTGATCCTTGATGCACTGAAATATTTCAGGCACACATTTCAAGCCAAATGGCAGTCTCAGCTATCGGAACCATCCGATTGGGGTATTGAAAGTTGTGAGGAAATATGAGACCTCGTCTAGTTCTATCTGGAGAAATTCAGATTTGGTTAATATGGAAAATACTTTTGCACCCGGTATTGTCAACAACTTCCTCTATGGTGCACATAGGGTGGTGTTCTCTCTTGATCTACACAGATCCTTACTTCCATGGTAGCGGTCGCCATCACAGGCGACCACTACCATGGAGCTTACAGACTCAGTAGGCTGTTCAAATTTGCTGATGTGTCCATCTTTAACCATTGTGTGTAATCTTTTCAAAATGGTTTATTTTTGTGCAGCTGGTTGACGGCAGCAGGATGGATCATGCCCTTCACCTCAGGATCAATCTTAATTGTATATTTCGCTGGTAAGGTACCTGTTGTGCGAGTTAACAATAATTTTCATTTGCTCATAAATTCATAAAACCCTCCTAGGGGGTACCAGGGACACAACCGCCACGCAAGAGGCTATATTTGTTTAACATACCCACTGCAATCAATGTGAGGAACCACTAGGAAGAACATACCCTGTTAAAAGCATCTGCTATACACACATCCTATTTCATCAATCATATAAGCAAATTGGCATAGCAATCTTATTATTCACTGCAAACACACACTTTCTCTGAGGCTATATATATGTGAGGCTTATCACAGCAATACACACAATGCTATAAAGTTTAACCCACACACATAAATACAATACTAACCCTCAGACCCCCTAAGTATGCTATGTATACAAACATCAACATCAGTTGTAAAGTGTTGGAGTGGATCATATGGCATATCAATCAATCAGTCAAATTAAATTTTTTACATCAGCAGTTGTCACAATGTGCTTTTACAAAACACCCAGCTTGAAAACCCAAAGAGCAAGCAACAACAGTGTTGATGCACAGGGCTAGGGAAAACTCCATAATAGGGTCAAAACTTAAGAGTAGACCCAGAGAGGAACCAGGCTCTGAGGGGTCACTAGTCCTCTTTTGACTGTGCTGGGTGAACATATTAAGAGGACAAATTGTAGTAAATAATACATGCACATGGGCTGTGTCCAGGCTTGGGATTTCATCATTTTAGGGGCAAGGCCATTTGGTCTTCGGTGCCACAAAAATTTTTAGGGCACAAAGGCTACATGCCAGGGCACAAAGGCCATTGAGTGAAAAAACAAACAAACTAGTATGCTGTGACTGGTTTAAGCATACTCTTAGATAGGGATAGTGAAAATAATAAATATTGATAAAGCATAACAACTTTAATTTCTGATAAGAAAATATATACTCACCTAAAGGATTATTATGAACACCATTACTAATACTGTGTTTGACCCCCTTTCGCCTTCAGAACTGCCTTAATTCTATGTAGCATTGATTCAACAAGGTGCTGAAAGCATTCTTTAGAAATGTTGGCCCATATTGATAGGATAGCATCTTGCAGTTGATGGAGATTTGTGGGATGCACATCCAGGGCACGAAGCTCCCGTTCCACCACATCCCAAAGATGCTCTATTAGGTTGAGATCTGGTGACTGTGGGGGCCATCTCAGTACAGTGAAATCATTGTCATGTTCAAGAAACCAATTTGAAATGATTTGAGATTTGTGACATGGTGCATTATCCTGCTGGAAGTAGCCATCAGAGGATGGGTACATGGTGGTCATAAAGGGATGGACATGGTCAGAAACAATGCTCAGGTAGGCCGTGACATTTAAACGATGCCCAATTGGCACTAAGGGGCCTAAAGTGTGCCAAGAAAACATTCCCCACACCATTACACCACCACCACCAGCCTGCACAGTGGTAACAAGGCATGATGGATCCATGTTCTCATTCTGTTTACGCTAAATTCTGACTCTACCATCTGAATGTCTCAACAGAAATCGAGACTCATCAGACCAGGCAACATTCTTCCAGTCTTCAACTGTCCAATTTTGGTGAGCTTGTGCAAATTGTAGCCTCTTTTTCCTAGTTGTAGTGGAGATGAGTGGTACCCGGTGGGGTCTTCTGCTGTTGTAGCCCATCCGCCTCAAGGTTGTGCGTGTTGTGGCTTCACAAATGCTTTGCTGCATACCTCGGTTGTAACGAGTGGTAATTTCAGTCAAAGTTGCTCTTCTATCAGCTTGAATCAGTCGGCCCATTCTCCTCTGACCTCTAGCATCAACAAGGCATTTTCGCCCACAGGACTGCTGCATACTGGATGTTTTTCCCTTTTCACACCATTCTTTGTAAACCCTAGAAATGGTTGTGCTTGAAAATCCCAGTAACTGAGCAGATTATGAAATACTCATACCGGCCCGTCTGGCACCAACAACCATGCCACGCTCAAAATTGCTTAAATCACCTTTCTTTCCCATTCTGACATTCAGTTTGGAGTTCAGGAGATTGTCTTGGCCAGGACCACACCCCTAACTGCATTGAAGCAACTGCCATGTGATTGGTTGATTAGATAATTGCATTAATGAGAAATTGAACAGGTGTTCCTAAAAATCCTTTAGGTGAGTGTATAAGCATGACATCAAAATATATGGAATTTGTTTCATTTCAGAAGTTTTAGTGGAGAGTGTTCAACAAACAACGGTATTGACAGTTATGTGACGTTAAGGCTAGCTAGCTAGAACGCTAACATTACCTAAGTTACACAGAAGTAAACTGCAAAGTGCCCTTTAACATCACAATCACCGGTGCTATTGAGTACAACCTAAATAAACAAATATAGTGACTTTGTGTGCGGAGCAACAAACGCTGCCATGTCAAGTGATTTCAAACCCAATGTTACTTCTCAGGGCTCTCAAATAGCGTTCAGGTGTGTTCTCAGGTGTGGCCACACAGTCATGCATGAACAGGGAATACAGGAGGGGACTGAGTACGCAGCCCTGTAGGGCTCTGTTGCTCAGGGTCAGTGTAGAGGAGGTGAGGTTGCCCCTTCTCACCACCTGGGTTCTACTTGTCAGGAAGTCTAGGATCCAGTTGCAAAGGGAGGTGTTAAGACCCAGGGTCCTGAGCTTAGGAATGAGCTTAGAAGGCACAATAGTGTTGAATGCTGAGCTGCAGTCCACAAACAACATCCTCACGTATGTGTTACCTTTGTCCAGATGAGAGAGGGTGGTGTGTGCAGTCAGGCGATGCAGTCAGCATAGTCACTCGCACAGGTGTGACTACATGTCAATTACCAGTGATGCACAAAGCGCATTCACTACATCTTTATGTTAGTAGTACAGCAAAAATCTAACATATGGCCTGTTTAAGCTACATTGAGCTGGATGGTGCCATAAGTGAACATCGAGATTCAACTTTGGCTACATATTCTCAATTGGATTGGGATTCAGGTTTGGCCCAAGGACATTCACAGACTTGTCCCAAAGCCACTTGAGCGTTGTCTTAGCAGAGCGCTTTGTGTCATTGTGATGCAGACCTGAACCAAGTTAGAGGCCCTGTGTGCTAATAAATCACAAGAGCCACCAAAAGTTGAATGCATTAGAAGTAAGAGTTGTGGGGGAGTGATATCGTATGAAATATTTGTTAATGAAAATTGCTAGTGTGTGCTTAATACAACCAAAATATCTTTAAGTCCGTAAGATTGAAAAGTAGACTATTA
Organism: Esox lucius; assembly: GCF_011004845.1. Lineage (NCBI taxonomy): Eukaryota > Metazoa > Chordata > Actinopteri > Esociformes > Esocidae > Esox > Esox lucius. The sequence goes on from NC_047575.1 coordinate 28,279,316, forward strand.
GCTGAAATTGTGATTGATTGAACCTACAGATGATTAGGCACAACCCTCTAACATGGGGTGCTGAGAGCTTAAACAGATCATATTGGGCACACTCTGTAACGATTTGTGTCATTTCTTAGTGCCATCTCTGAGTGCTTTGATAAATATTCATTTTGTCGACACTTAAATAGGTTCTCTCCTGCAGTAAAAACAAGGCTTCTTACAATGCAACTGATGTGATAATCATGCTCTGGTTATCAAGGACATCATTCTGACAGGTTTCTCTTAGGATTTCTCCCAGTGGTATATGTACCAAGGTCTATTAGGCTCTGTAAGCTCCTGTTGAGAATAGGGCAATATTTGTAGAAAATGTCGTAGGTCGTTATTAGAAATGTATTGCTTTTAATGATATGCATTAAATAAAAAATTTAATGACTGCACTTTAAATTGAATAGGAAATGTGCTTGTTGAAATCTCAGAAGATTATTGTAGCACCCACTTTGGTCAATCAGTGTATTTGTTTAGAATGTCTAATTGCTATAACAAGACAAATCATTCACACAATACTGTTGATTACTAGTTCTAATCTGGATTGAAATATTTGCTCATTATCTTATCTAACATTTATATTTTTCTTCTACAGAAAAAGCAAACAAAAGTTACAATGAGCAAAACATAAACCCCAAAGGATTTTTGGCAAAACAAAAACATAAAACATAATTTGAGAGAGAAATTATTAATTGAACACAATTTCCTGAATAAGAAGTTATCATACCCCGCATGATCTCTGTCATTGCAAGGTTTCTGTTCCAAATATTAAGTTCTGCTTTTCTGATGTATCAAATACTTATGTCATGCAATAAAATGCAAATTAATTACTTAAAAATCATACAATGTGATTTTTGTTTTAGGTTCCGTCACTCACAGTTGAAGAGTACCTATGATAAAAACTACAGACTTCTACATGCTTTGTAAGAGGGAAATAAAATCGGCAGTGTATCAAATACTGTACATGACTCTACCCACTCATACTGGGTATGCACATTACAGACTCTGAAATCACGTACACACTGATACATACAGAACATAAATGCACATGCATATTGACACCACAAACACATGTTTTTACACACCTTCTTCTTGGCAGATATGTAGGATGAGGACTATACAGCCCCGGAAATACCAAGAAAAGGATGGTTTTGAGTGCAGAACAGAAGGGTTAAAATTAAGAGACCACTGCAAATTGAACACTTCTGTTCCTAATTCAAAACTATCCTTTTCAACTTTTTAGGTGCAGTGGTCTCTTAATTCTTTCCAAAGCTGTATATGGGGCGTTATACGGACATAGTTTAACTCAGTATTTATAATGAATCAATTATAACTATAAGGCATCAATGATTCATGTAATATCAGCTGTGATTTTACGTCACAGATAGTAGATCAGTAGATTTCTCTCTGAAAACTAACCAGGAGCATCTCTAGCTAGAGGCTTTTCTCGGGACACAGAATTTGGAGTAAAATAATTTTTTGCCGGACCGTGTAAGGGGACTGACTATGCCTTGTTAAATAGTGTATTGGTTAGAGGTGCAGCCTTTCATGCAAGCAACCGGTGTTTAAGCCTCACCACAGATGTAACAAATTATGCATTAGGAATTGTTCACAATAGTCAAACACTTTGCTGACTACAACCTTCAGTAGCTACGTTATAGTAAGCCTAAAATAAAGCTGTTCATGGTTATATTGTGACTATTTGTGGTGGATTTTCGAAGTATGCATTAGTGTATGATTTTGGGAGTAATAACCTATAGATTACAAACCCTTGAGTAGTAAAAGAGGAGAGGTTTTCACGATTATCTCTTTTCACTTCACAAAATAGTCACCTATATTGATAGTTCTTCTATCAATGTCATTCACGAATGAAAGAAAAATGTATGTTGTGCCCTGGAAGTAAATTGCTTTGACAGTGTAAAGTTTCATCTTCAGTCTCACTAGCAATTGCTCAATTCTTATGACTGTCATGTAATAAGTAGATACTAATAGGCCTATTACTGGCTAATAAAAGCCATACAGTTATAGATGCTATTTTTGGTGGAAGTAAACTTATTAAGAAACATTAATCAGTTCAACACAATCATTTATGGTGTCTAGTTAAATATTAAAACTTGGCGTGACGTTAATGCATGACAAAATGATCTCACAAGACACAGTTTTCTGATGAGATAGTATGTCCCAAGTACGTTCCTCATTCAAAGCCTTCCTTTTCAACTTTTTTGGAAAGGAAAGAAAAAGGTGCAGTGGTCTTAAAAAAATTTCCAGAGCTGTATGTATATATAAAGTTGTGCTCATAAGTTTGCATACCCTGAATAGAAAATATAGCATAATGAATAGTAAATATAGTACAGTCATTGGCTAGATTATAAATAATACATTTTCATTGAAAAAAATAATTGTTTCCTTCAAACTTGCTTTTGTCAAGGAATCCTCCCATTGCAGTAATTACAGCCTTGCAGACCTTTGGTATTTGTCATGAATTTTTTTGAGGTAATCTAAAGAGATTTCACCCCATGCATTTGTGTTGTGTGGTCTGCTCTGCAATCTTTCCCACATTAGGTTCCCTGGATTGGTCCATCCCACTGCCATTTCAATTCCTGCTCCCGCCTACTGATCAGCCAATCCACTACCTCCACATGAACATGAATAACACTGATAATCTCATTATCATAGCACCTATGAGTGGGTGGGAAATACACTCACCTAAAGGATTATTAGTCAATTTCTCATTATTGCAATTATCTAATCAACCAATCACATGGCAGTTGCTTCAATGCATTCAGGGGTGTGGTCCTGGTCAAGACAATCTCCTGAACTCCAAACTGAATGTCATAATGGGAAAGAAAGGTGATTTAAGCAATTTTGAGCATGGCATGGTTGTTGGTGCCAGACGGGCCGGTCAGAAAATGTCACAATCTGCTCATTTACTGGGATTTTCAAGCACAACCATTTCTAGGGTTTACAAAAAATGGTGTGAAAAGGGAAAAAATCCAGTATGCGACAGTCCTGTGGGCGAAAATGCCTTGTTGATGCTAGAGGTCAGAGGAGAATGCGCCGACTGATTCAAGCTGATAGAAGAGCAACTTTGATTGAAATAACCACTCGTTACAAACGAGGTATGCAGCAAAGCATTTGTGAAGCCACAACACGCACAACCTTGAGGCGGATGGGCTACAACAGCAGAAGACCCCACCGGGTACCACTCATCTCCACTACAACTAGGAAAAAGAGGCTACAATTTGCACAAGCTCACCAAAATTGGACAGTTGAAGACTGGAAGAATGTTGCCTGGTCTGATGAGTCTCGATTTCTGTTGAGACATTCAGATGGTAGAGTCAGAATTTGGCGTAAACAGAATGAGAACATGGATCCATCATGCCTTGTTACCACTGTGCAGGCTGGTGGTGGTGGTGTAATGGTGTGGGGAATGTTTTCTTGGCACACTTTAGGCCCCTTAGTGCCAATTGGGCATCGTTTAAATGTCACGGCCTACCTTAGCATTGTTTCTGACCATGTCCATCCCTTTATGACCACCATGTACCCATCCTCTGATGGCTACTTCCAGCAGGATAATGCACCATGTCACAAATCTCAGATCATTTCAAATTGGTTTCTTGAACATGACAATGATTTCACTGTACTGAAATGGCCCCCACAGTCACCAGATCTCAACCCAATAGAGCATCTTTGGGATGTGGTGGAACGGGAGCTTCGTGCCCTGGATGTGCATCCCACAAATCTCCATCAACTGCAAGATGCTATCCTATCAATATGGGCCAACATTTCTAAAGAATGCTTTCAGCACTTTGTTGAATCAATGCCACATAGAATTAAGGGTCATGACAAGGGTCAAATTGTGATGACTAGACAACTGGGTCAGAGCATCTCCAATACTGTAGCCCTTGTGGGGCGTTCCCGGTCTGCAGTGGTCAGTAACAATCAAAAGTGGTCCAAGGAAGAAAAAGCGGTGAACCGGAGACAGGGTCATGGATGGCCAAGGCTCATTGATGCACATGGGGAGCGAAGACTGTCCCGTCTAGTCCGATCCAACAGACGAGCTACTGTAGCTCAAATTGCTGAAAAGGTTAATGCTGGTACTGATTGAAAGGAGTCAGAATACAATGTTGTGTATGGGTTTGTGTAGACACAGACCCGTCAGGGTGCCCATGCTGACCCCTGTCCACTGCCAAAAGTGCCTACAATGGGCACGTGAGTATCAGAACTGGACCACAAAGAAATGGAAGAAGGTGGCCTGGTCTGATGAATCACGTTTCATTTTACGTGGATGGCCGAGTGTGTGTGCATCACTTACCTGGAGAACCATGGGAGAACACATGGCACTAGGATGCAGTATGGGAATGAGGCAGCCGGCGGAGGCAGTGTGATGCTTTGGACAATGTTCTGGGAAACCTTCGGTCCTGCCATTTATGTGGATGTTACTTTGACATGTACCTCTTGGTCTGCAAATTCCCAAGATCTTAATCCAATCGCGCATCTGTGGGATGTACTGGACAAACAGGTCAGATCCATGGAGGCCCCACCTCGCACCTTACAGGACTTAAAGGATCTGCTGCTAACGTCTTGGTGCCAGATACCACAGCACACCCTCAGAGGTCTAGTGGAGTCCATGCCTTGACGGGTCAGGGCTGTTTTGGCGGCAGAAAGCGGACCTATAAAATATTAGGCAGGTGGTCATAATGTTATGACTGATCATTGTATTATACTTTTAAACACACTAGGTTAGTGGCAAGTGCCACCCTCTGTAATTTTGGTTACCTAGCTCCCTTATTGAACGTGTTTATAGAGCAAAGGAAGAAAGGACAAAAAAATTGCCTAATTGCAGCAGACTTCAAATAGTTCACAATTAAGTTAGGAAACAGTGAACACTGTGAAACCCATGCTGCCTAAGACATTTTCAACTTTCAACAGAGTGTACTTATGTACAGCCAGTTTGCTAAGGAATAATTTTCTGAGATGCATTCACTTTGTGTGACTGCTTTAGTTTTTCGGGTGTCCCGTCCCTTTTCACTGTGCAACATGATAGAAAAATTTGTTTGGTGAATTTGGCTCATGAAAGGTCTATTACTGTCCTTGAAATTGATGCATTTGTTGGGGATTTTATTAAAACATAAAGCAAATTGATGCTGTGCTGTTTATTTATAAAACTTCATGGGCTATGAATTATGCATAAACTTTCCCCTTTAAAGCCATTCTGATGCACATCACTCCATCTTGCAGACCAAATGTGACCAAACATTTGTACAATGGAGAATTTCCCAGGATTTCCTCTAAGGCCACACTTTATTGCTTTGCTTCATAATGCGTTGTAGTGATGGCCATATGAAGCTTCATTACCGTTCCTCTAGCGGCAGGATATTATACAAACAGCTCTAACTCCGGTTTTATTTTTCAAAATAAAAGCCATCATAGAAATATATAAGGAAATATAGTTAAACATCTAGTCGGTACATTTTATGTTTAATGTCCTTTACAATACTGTGCTTGTCTGTTATTTTTTACAGACTAGATTGTTAACTATATTGCTTTATAAAGTTCATTGATGGCTTTTATTGTGATAATGAAAGTCTGAGTGCTGCCAGCATAATATCCTGCTGTTCAAATAACGCTAATGAAGCCTTGTTTGGCCATCACTAATACATTGTGGTGTCTATTCATTATGTTAATTAATCTAGTAATAGACACTTATGAACAGTTATTATGTTGCATATTATAATTCATTATGATAGCATAATGCATTAGAAAAAAGGGTATTCAGAGAATATTTAATTGAACCACGAAGTCAGATTTGCAGCATATTTACAGGACTTTTGAGATTTTGTTTTAATAATATTAGTAACTATTATTATTTTCACAAATTGTTGTAATTTCCACTGATTACCTTTTGGTTTTGCTTCTTTTTAGTCTTCAAGATGCTCAGTACTTCCATGGCTTGGTTTCTGAGGACAAATAAATAACGGTAAATAGCCAGTCACTGTCACATCAGCGCTAATTGATGGGGATGGCTGAATCTGTATTCATTTGAGCATTCTCCTACCAATGTTAATTGTCCTCTACTAAACAAAGGCCGGTTTGAAATGCACTTTTAATTGTGGGTGCAAATCAAACATTGTGTGTTGAATTATTCATGATTTTTCATACCTGAGCAAATGCAAATACACTGCTTCACATTGTTGTGGATAACATCATTTGCTCAATTACATACAGTGCCCCCCATAATTATTGGGACTGTGAATAATTGTTTATTTTTTGGTCTCTACACTCCCAAATAATTATTAAGTTAAAGTATATTGTTTCTGTTTTTATTTGAAGATATTTGTGTACATACTTTATTGGTTTCACCATTTAGAAATGACAACAAAGTCCCCATATTTCAGGCCAGATACATTAAATGTCCTTTTAGGTTTAGTATTTGGTCAAATATCCTTTGCATGCAATACCTGCCTGAAGTCTGCTACTCAGGAGACACAGTCATGTATTTTCTCTGCTCATGCTCTGCCAGACCTCTTCATTATGATGAGAAATATTTTGTAATCCACAGCAAACATTCTCCTTGGCTTACCAAGGAGAAGATACCCATTAATAGATATCCACAGCAATAGTTAAGCTCAACAGTTCTTTCCTTTTTCAAAACTCTTGTTTTTGGTTCGCCAAAGGTTTTGGAACTGTTTCTGATATTTACACTACCGTTCAAAAGTTTGGGGTCACTTAGAAATGTCCTTGTTTTCGAAATGTTCTATTTTTTTGTCTATTCATATTTTTCATTTACATTTTTGTAATTTTGCAGATGCTCTTATTCAGAGCAACTTAAAATAAGTGCCTTCTTCTTAGGGTGTCTTGGAAAAACATCTGATACATAATAAGTATATTTTCCTTCACATAGCCATTAGTTGGCAAAGTCAGTGCCAGAGAAATTAAAGTGCATTTTGTTTTAAAATGTATATATTTATATATTTTTTTCGGGTGGGGGGGTGTAGGGGTAAGTTAATTTAGATAAGAACTTTAAGAACTCATCAAAGAGGTAGGTTTTCAGCCAAGAGGAGTAACATGAGTGAATTAGGGAAGGTTGAATACAAGATGGGCTGCAGTGTTCTGGATAAGTTGCAGGGGCTTGATGGCACAATCGGGGAGCTCAGCCAACAGTGCGTTGCAATAGTTCAGATGGGAGATGTCAAGTGACTGGATCAGAACCTGAGCCGCTTCCTGTGTAATGTAGGGTTTAATTTTGCAGATGTGGTAAAGCATGAATCTATAAGAGTGAGTCACTGCTTTGACGTTTGCAGAGATGACAGTGCTAAGTGACACTGAGTAGAGAGAAAAGAGGAGTGGGCCAAGGACTGATCCCAGGGGTACACCAGTTGTTAGAGCATGTGACGTAGACATAGACCTGCTCCATGCAACCTGGTAGGAGCAGCCTGCCAGGTAAGATGCAAATCAAGAGTGACCAGAACCTGAGACCCCCAGTACTGAATGTGGAAATGAGGGCCTGGTGGTTCACAGTATCAAAGGCAGCAGAAAGATCATGGAGGATAAGAACAGAGGAGAGGTTTTTTTGGGAGTGCGGATTGCCTCTGTGACATAGAGAAGAGTGGTATTGGTCGAGTGACCTGTTTTGAAACCTAATTGGTTAGAGTTAGAGAAAGGAAGAGAGGGAACGAAGATTGCAACAACGCATTTTCAACCTGGGAAGGAGTTAAGTTAGCAAGGTTAGAGGACAGAGGGAGAGGGAATGAGACAAAGTTGTGATCAGAGACCTGGATTGGAGTTGCAGTAAGATCTGCAGGGTTACAGCATCTCATGAGAATAAGGTCAAGTGAATTGCCTGCCTTGTGGGTGGGAGGGGACTGGGAGAGTGTGAGGTCAAAGGAGGAAAGGAGTGGAAAAAGAGATGTTGACAGAAATTAATCAAAGACAGATGTTGGAAGGTTAAAGTCACCTATCACTGTGAGTGGTGAGCCATCATCTGGAAATAAGCTTAACGTGTCAAACTTGATTAGGAAATCTCCTAATGCCCCAGGTGGACAATAAATGACGAGAATGTTAAACTTTAGAGGGTTAGTGATAGTGACAGCATGGAATTCAAATGAGGATATGGAAAGGGGGGTTGTGGAAAGAGAGAGAATACCTGTGCCACCGTCCTGTCGCCTGGATGTTTTCAGGGTTTGAGAGAACATAGTTGGATGAAGAAAGGGTGGCAGGGGTAGTAGTATTTTCTGGGGTGATCCATGTCAGGGGCCAAAAAGTCAAGTGATTGAACGTAGCATAGGCTGAGATGAAGTCTGCTTTGTTGACTGCAGATTGGCAATTCCAAAAGGTAGAGAAAAGCTTACAAAACTAGATATTAACATCAAAGATACTCAGCAAGACAATTGTGGGGGAGATGGCCTCACTCTCTATTCTCTCTATTCTTCCTCGACTAACTCCCTCAGATCAACTCGGCAGAACTTCTTTGTTTCAGCAGGTCTTCGTTTCAGTAAGAACAAGATGGCTGCTGTCAGATGCCACTAAAAAAAACTCAGGCACTAATATACTAAGACTGAATGCTAATTGCCAGCCATAGGTGAAGACACACGCCCACAGATTTTGTAGTGGTATAACCAGAGAGGCAGTTAATGCCAAACCCCTAGTGATACCTGGATGAATTAAGTGCAATACTGCAAATTGGACTGAAACTAAAACAAGTCCACAGTCACAAGTACTGAGCAATCAGTTTGTAGAACAGCAGGGATTAAATAGGCTATGTGAAAAAAACAATACTAAATCTCGATAGGTCAAGCAAAGAAATACCAGTAACAACCATTAGGATAAAGCAAAATATACTTAAATTCTTGAGAAGCTGTAGTCCCAAAACACAGATGAAAATAACAATTGAAAAGAAACACTGTGTACTATTGTTTTTTATGACACTGCCAGTTGAAGACCTATTTCTCAAACTAGATACTCTAATGTATTTGTTCTCATACTCAGTTGTGCCCTGGAGCCTCCCACTCCTCTTTCTATTCTGGTTAGAGACAGTTTGCGCTGTTTTGTGAAGGGAGTAGTACACATTTTTGTATGAGTTCTTCATTCGAGCCTGTAATCAAACCCACAAATGCTGATGCTGAAGATACTGAACTAGTCTAAAGAAGGTCAGTTATGTATGTAATTACATCATGTAACAGTTGTGAGATTATAGAAAAAAATTCATTTATACAGCACCCTCCAAACGTATAGGCACCATTGGTAAATGTTAAGTTCAAATAATCTTTCTTGGTAGCCCTAGAAATTCTAATGAATCACATCTAGTGCAAATATTTTCCAATTGTCCAGTTGATATTATCAAGTCATTAGGAAATTTTGGGTGGTCATCCATGACTTCCTGTTTCACTTAAAAATAAGAGGTGATACTCCCTTATTCAATTATCAACATAAATAAAGCTATAGAGCACTCCTTAATGTGCACTTTGTCCAAATGCACACTAAGGAGGATGGTCTGAGAGATAAACCCAGTCACTTCACAGCTAGTTAGTTTTTCCCTTGTTAAAGTCTAGCTACTATTTGTTTTTACCTGAGCAGGACAAAAAGCTACCCATTTTAAAATCCTGATGTCATATCGATAAAATAAAATATGGATGATAGCGGCCATCCCTAAACATTAGTATCCTTAAAAAAGTCGGTGATCAAGTAGGGAAGGGGGCACTCTTACACTCCTCTACAACCACTCATCACTTTCTAGGCCAAGAAGGATAAATCTTAAATTCAGTCCAACAGTAACTGGATTCTTTTATTCCTGTTTGCCTGCTTCATGTAACATGTCACAGACGTGATTTTGTCTGTAGGCACCATCCATTTTTGTATGGTGTACCTAATAATCTACCTAATAGTAACTGTACATTAAAATATGCTGGACCTGCCATTACATCACACATTTTAAAATCATATGTAACAACATACGTCTTAGCTTAATGGCAGCCAGTGTAGAAATTATGGAAATTATGACATTGCCAATTATTATCTATGAATAGTTTGTGCATAAAAAATATGATCAATATTTTCTCCTTGTTATATGAAAAAGCCAAAGGCTTTGTTTTCAGATATGTCATTTGAGGTTTTTCGCTCCATTTCTTTAGTGATCTCACTCTTGTCAAGAAAGAAAGCATTACTTTGTCATAGACTACCATCCTATGCTTGGTTAAATATTGATAGTTTATAATTAATTGCATTTTATATGAGGTAAATATACATGTTAATCAAAATTTCAAGGAAAACTGTAGCCAGCTTGTCTTGTTGAAGTCAGTAGTTGGACAGAGTAGTCAACATGATGAATTAAACATGCAAGACAGAAGCACACAACAAAACAAATTATGGATGTTATTCTGCCACCAAAGCAGAGGAAACAGCTATATGGACACTGTGATGCTGACTTCTGGATACAAGTTACATAATTCAGATATACAGAATAAGTCCCTTGTTCTGGTAGAGACTAGATACATTAATAGAAAACAAAAGAATTTGATTCCTTCATAAATTGAAGATGCTGAAAGATACATGACAGTTAAGCCTATTACAATTTAGCTGTTGTGTTAGCACTGATAACCATTGCATATCCACTGCCACTGAGTATGCACTTTAGGTCTGATAATATAAAAAATAAGAATATTCCTATCACCCCAAAAATCCACTCTTTTGTCTGTGCTCCCCCTCACTACCTGTCTTCATCGCCAGCTGCCCTAACTGACAAAGTGACAGAGCAAACAACGTACTCAACATACTTAAAGTGCAATAACAATGGCAAAGAAAATAATGATGACGACACCAGCAGGTTCCATTTCACCCCATTGTACTGCTGGCTTTGTCTCTCAGAATCTCACAGTCTTTCAATTTGTCCACAGGTGCCACCAATTAGTCCAGATTTGGTACCACCTCCCTTTGAGATGGTCAGACTTAATTGGGAATGTATTGTTCCTCATTGCTCCACTACATACCTATGCCATCTGTACTGACCCACTACCCTTCCTGGAACAAACACATGCCAGACATCCCAAATAGTTTATGTAGCTACGTCTTCTGCTTGGCCCACCTAAGCTGAACATAATAAATTGCTCCCTTGCTTCTGGATGTGTACTAAACTTCCTAAAAGTGGCAGTAGTAACACAACTTCGTAAAAAAATCAAACATCAATCTGGATAAAATTAGTAACTCAGCCAGCTTTGAACCTCCTGTTGCAAACACAGAATGCAAGGATGTGAAAATCATTTATCCCTATATTTAAATGAAAATAGTACAATGACAACATATCAAATGTTGAAACTGAGACATTTTATTGTTTTTGGAAAAATACATGCCCATTTTGAACTTTTGGGAACTGAGGTGACCATTTTTCATTTCATAATGCGCCACATGTTGTCATGGGTGACAGGTCTGGACTGCAGGCAGACCAGTTTAGTACCCAGGCTCTTTTACTATGGTGCCATACTGTTGTAATAAGTGCAGAATGTGGTTTGGCATTGTCTTGCTGAAATTAGCATGGCCTTCCCTGAAAAAGACATTGTCTGGATGGCAGCATTTGTCTCTCCAAAACCTGTATATATTGTTCTGCATTAATTGTGCCTTCACAGATGTACAAGTCACCCATGCTATGTGCACTAATGCACCCCCATACCTTCACAGATGTGCTGATAAGAAGCTGGATGGGCCCTCTCCTCTTTAGTCCGGAGGACGCGGCATCCATGATTTCCCCCAAAAAATCGAATAATTTGTCTGACCGCAGGACAGTTTTCCACTTTGCCTCAGTCCATCTTAAATTAGCTTGAGCCTAGAGAAGGTGGCGTCGGTTCTGGTTCTGGTTTATATATGGTTTCTTCTTTGCATGGTAGAGTTTTTTGGATGCAGCGACGTACTGTGTTCACAGACTATGGTTTTTGCATGTGAATCCATGCAGTGATGTTCACTACTGAATCGTGTCTGTTTTTAATGCAGTGCTGCTAGAGGGCCTGAAGATCACGGCCATCCAATATTGGTTTTCGGCCTTGTCCCTTCCATACAGAGAATTCTCCAGATTCTCTGAATCTTTTAATGATATTATGTACCATAGATGATGGGATCCACAAACTCTTTGCAATTTTATGCTGAGAAATGCTGTTCTTAAACTGTTGCACTATTTGCCCCCGCAGTCTTTCACAGAGTGGTGAACCCCTCTCCATCCTCACTTCTGACAGACTCATCCTCTCTGAAATGATCTTTTAATACACAGTCATGTTACTGACCTGTTGCCAATTGAACTAATTGGTTGTATGAAATTCCTCCAGGTTTAGTTTTTTATCGTTACACAAATTTTCCAGTCTTCTGTTGCCCCTGTTCCAAATTTTTCCAAAAGTGTGTTACTGACATCAAATTCTAATTTGGCATATCTTTTTCAAGAATCATTGCATTCTGTTTTTACTTGCATTTTAACAGAGCGTCCCAAAGTTTTTGGAAACCGGGTTGTAGAAAAGTTGTTTCCCAGCAACATACTCCTTTCCTTAGACAAAAATATTTATAAAGTGCTCCAGACCAGTTTTAGACTGCATCATAGTACTGAGACTGCACTCATGAAGAGTTTTAATGACCTTTTAATGGCATTAGACCAAGATTCTGTGTCTGTCCTTGCGCTCTTTGACATTAGTGATGTCCCACTTTTGGAGCGATAAGAAACTCATATTGCTATATGTGGGCATGTCCTTCCTTGGTTTCAATCCTATCAGAAGGATATCAGTTTGTAAATGTGTGTGGTCTGTCCCCTGACAAAACAAATGTTTGGCGTTCCTCAAGGCTTGATTTTGGGACTGCTTATGTTTTGACTGACTCTTTGTGATGTCATCCAGAACCACAATGTCAATTTTCACTTCTATGTAAATGATACACAGCTGTACATTTCAATGAAAAATGGCAAAACAAATTGTCAACCCTGGAAGCCTATGTTTCAGATATATGGAAGTGGATTATGCAGAAAAGCTAATTCATGATTATTCACTTCAAGATTAGACTACTGCAATGCTCTTCTGTCCAGTTACTCTAAATAAACTTCAGTTAGTGTGAAATACAGCTGCTAGAATCTTAACTAGAATGAACAAGATATCACATTGCTCCATTATTCGCCCTTTATTCCATTATTGGCTGCCTTTTAAGCCTAGGGCTGATTTTAAGAGTTTACTGTAAACCTACAAAGCTTTACATGAACTTGCTCTTACCTATCTCTCTAAATTGGTCCTGCCATATATACCTACAATTACTGTACACTATGGTCCCAATATGCAGGCCTGATTACTATACCTACAACTTCAAAGTTGCTAGATGCAGGGCTTTATCCCATAGAGTCTGTCAATTAATGTGAACAATGCAAGATCAGTCTCAACGTTTAATTGTTTCCTAAAGACTCATCTCTTTGGTAAAATGTATGGTTACGTTTAGTCTGGCCCAACGGTGTGAATGGCAAGACACTGGATTTACAAATCATCCTTGCAGTTTTTGTTTGGTGGGTTCCCCTCTCCACTGGGATATCCTTTTTCCAGTACCATTTCAAAGTGGAGTCACTGGCTTATTTTTGTTACCCCATTCCATCCGTAACACTCATGTAATGGGGGTGTACTCTGTGGGCTATACGCGGCCCTCTCTCAGGGTGGTTTGCGGTTAGTTAGTGACCCTTTGGGCTGGTGCTTGAGTGTCACTACTTCCTGCCTGACTGGGCCTATCTTGTTGTTGTTGGCTGTTTGGTGTTTTAGGCTGGGTATCTGTATATGCACTTTGTGACAACAGCTGATGTAAAAAGGGCTTTATGAAATACAATTTGACCGATTTTATTTTAAAATCTACTGAAACTTACATGATTTCTGTATGGATGGTTATTCAGTTGAGCATGTACTGTATATTATGTATGTCTTTAAATTTTATTGCTTCCATTACCTTTTTTGAGCCAACAATAACTATTGAATGTTACAGCAAAGAGTTTTCCTTTTGGTTTAATCTAAGACTTTGTCCAGGACACAAACACTGTCGATATTATTATTATTATTCACCACTACAGTTTTGGAAAGAACATAGATGTAACAGGAGATTGTAAGACATTTGTCTTTCGCTAGTTGGCTTGCTACTTGTCCAGATCATTACATTTCCTAATGTTACTTAATATTCTGTAACAAGGCACATATACTGGACATGCAAAGAAAACAGTACATAGCATACCAGCCAAATCCACCAGAGGGCATACAAATCAAGGAATCAGTCCTGGGTTGCACTTTATAATAACTACACATTATAAAGCATTTATAAATAGTTAATGAATAGTTTGTTCCTCATTAAGTAATGATAACTTACACATTTATATATTTTGCAAACTAGGCATTCCAAAACTCATTAACATTTAAAATATTTCATAATGATTTATGATACCATTTATAAGAGGTTATTATTTTATTTTAAAATTGTTAAATATTTTTGTGTTGCCTCATCTAACATGTGGCATATTTAAAAACAACTAATACTTTATTAATTTGAATGCTCAGTTAAATTTTTCACAAAACGTGGACATGCCATTTCTAGACAGCATTACAGTGGTACCTTATAATACTTACAATACTAAGATCTCAACATATACAGTAAGATGACAATAATACAATGTTTTAGAAAATGCTAACAAAAGTGATTACCTCCAAATGTTTTTCTTACAACTCCAAAGCTTGGATTGCATTGAATCTTAATTTAATGTTTATTAACCCAGTAATTAAATGTATATTATTATTACTATGAATTATAATTTTTTAATCTGTTGTTAAATTGTGTCAGAAATGGGTTGTTCCTGTTTGCGCTCAGGTCCTGCCTCGATGCCTCTAGGCATCTCTATGCGCCTGGGGTCATAGTCAGGACCGGACCGCAGAGGTGCCTCTAGGCATCTCTGCGCTGCCATTTGGATTCTCCCCAATAAGAGGCAGCTGCCCTGCGTTGCCTCTAATTGGGGACCCTGTTTAAGTTACCCTGGTTTTCCTTTTGGTTTGTCGGTCATTGTATGCATTATGTGCTTCAGTTCACGATTGTTGCCCATCTTTGTTATTTTGTAATAATTTCAAGTGAGTTATAGAAATAATAAAGGAATGTTTGATGATCGCCCTGCTCGATGCATCTTGCATACTTACAACCATGACATTTGCCAAATCTCAACCTTAGTAACAAGAAACTCACTCCACTCCCTTTCAATTAATTCCCTGAAAGCACAAAGCAGACAAAGTTTAAACACTAACATTACTCATTCCTTGTAGTCCAAATAATAAGCCATGACTAAACCTAAACACCACCACTACTTAAGATCCCTATTAGCTACTGCCAAAAGCATCCGCTACTCTATCTGGGGTCCCCACAATGTATGTGAGAATAAGAGCAGACTGCTTATGATGTAAGAAAAAATATGGAAACAATTGTTTACTGGACTATCCCATTGCATTTTAAGATGTATCAAATAAAAACACAAACTGAAATGCTGCAGAATTCCAAAATAACAGGACAGCATGTGTGTTTTTAGGCTTTAATTCACATTTCCTTTCACATTGAAAGGTAGTAGATTATGTTTTATGGCAGGGAAACTGCTAATTGCTGCATGCATAAATAGTTTTTGGATATGTCCTCTTAAGGCTCTGTCTGGCTGCGTCCCTATTGGTATGTGGTGCGTGTGCTAGGGGTGATTTCAGCCTCTCAAATGAATAGAAGCCAGAGGGTCTTATTAGGAATGTTAGTAGTTCTTCCTCCCAACTGAAGAAAATTCTGGTTATATGTACAGGGCTAGTCAACAGTTTGGACATACTTAGCTATTCAACTGAATGAGTGTGTCCAAACGTTTTACTGGTACTGTAAACGTGTGTGTGTGTGTGTGTGTGTATGTACAGTACAGTACAGTACCAGACAGAAGTCCATCAGACGTATCATAATTTTTTCCTTCAAGTTGGTTAAGATACAGAAGTCAGCTGATTATGGTATTTATATCTTTAACCACAGCCCAGTATTAATGACAGTTTTATAACGTGGCAACTCAACCCGGGTCACCTTTCAGATAAAGACGTGAATTAAGGGATGTCGGCTACCGGACAGTGGTCAGTGTACCCCGTGGGAAGCTTTGAAAGCACATGTATCGTCAAATCATATCATATTATGATAGGCTGAATAAGAGGATATCACTGCCCCTTACTGAAATCACAAACTAGAAATGACATTGATTAAAGGAATTCACCCACGTTATTCACATTATAAGGGGAGAATCACATTAAATGTTACACTCTTTAGACTGGTTTAGCACAGCACGTTCACTTACAATCTTCACAATCCACTTAAAATCGACAAAATCACTGACTCCAAAGGTTTTTCAATTTAACATCAACTGAGGCGGTTTTCTAGCCTAATACCGCAAATCCCATCCTCAGCAGGTGTGACGTTTTGTATGAGGACTGTCATTCATCAGAAATAAATTATTTCTCTTTCAACAAGCTTGAAAATCATGCATTTGATCCAGAAAATAAATACCCCATTGTAGCAGATTTTGATAAATAAATAAATCAAATAAAAGCAGTTAAAAGCCCAGATGGTATAAATGTTTGCAGAATAATTTTTTAAGTAACGCTTACTATGCTGAGGTGTCCTAGCCGCGGTCACTCATTCCAACCATGTCCAAGGCAATAATATCCTGTGGAAAATAGGGAAAATCCAACTGAAATGTGAGTTCTACCACCCTGTCAGCTTGCTTTGTTGTGACTATACTGTAATATACTAAGACTGAAGCTATCCATCTGGAAGCAGTTATGCCTTCAATAATACACTCCGATCAGACAGACTTTATCACAGGCAGACAATCATTTGTTTACCCACTGCACTAACGTCCTTTTGTATTTCTCAGACTCCATCACAGCTCCATATGCACTAACGTGCTGTTGTATTTCTCAGACTCCATCAGAGTTCCATATTAATTTATACAATACTGTTCAAAGGTTTGGGGTCACTTAGAAATGTCCTTGTTTTCTATGAAAACGTACATGACATTAGTTTCTATAGGAAATATAGCAAAATGAATCAGAAATATGGTCATTGACAAGGTTAGAAATAATCATTTTTAATTTAAATAATAATTGTGCCCTTCAAACTTTGCTTTCATAATAGAATCCTCCATTTGCACCAATTACAGCCTTGGGCATTCTAGTTGTCAATTTATTGAGGTAATCTGAACACATTTCACCCAATGCTTCCTGAAGCACCACTCATAAATTGGATTGGCTTGATTGGCATTTCTTACATCTTATACAGTCAAGCTGCTCCCACAACAGCTCAATAGGGTTGATATCCGACAACTGTGCTGGCCACTCCACTATAGACAGAATACCAGTTGACTGCTTCTTCCCTAAATAGTTTTTAAATAATTTGGAGTTGTGCTTTGTGTCATTGTCCTTTTGTAGGAGGAAATTGGCTCCAGTCAAACGTCATCCAAAGGGTATGGCTTTGCATTGCCAAATGGAGTGATAGCCCTCCTTCTTCAAGATACCTTTTACCCTGTACGAATCTCCCACTTGTCTCCACCATACCTGACAGATGGCATCAAGCACTTCTCCAGCATCTTTTCATTTGGTCTGCATCTCACAATGTTCTTCTTTGTGATCCAAACACCTCAAACTTAGATTCATCTGTCCACTTTTTTCCAATCTTCCTTTGTCCAGTTCTTTATCTATTAATTATGTATCTTAACTTTTTTTATTGGCTAGGCTGAGATATGGCTTTTTCATGGAGTCACCTCTTCAGGCCAACATCCTGGAGACACCTCTTCACTGTTGACGTTGAGACTGGGTATTATTTAATGAAGCTGCCAGTTGAGGACCACGAGACGTCCGGTTCTATGTAACATATTTGTCCTCCTGCTCATTTGTGCACTGGGGCCTCCCACCCCTCTTTCTATTTTTGTTAGAGACAGTTTGCACTATTTTGTGAAGGGAGTAGTACACAGTGTTGTATGAGAGCTTCAGTTTCTTGGCAATTTCTTGCATAGAATAGCCTTCATTTCTCAGAACAATGTCCACTCCAACAAAGCTTCAGAGTTTTTCTGTTGAGATGGGAGATCCTGCAAGAAGGAGAATTATCTCTGCAGCACTCCATTTATCAGGCCTTTATGGTAGAATGACTAGATCTCCAATCTTGAGTAAAAGGCATATAACTAGAGCCAGACTGATATGGGTTTTTTGTACCCAATGCCGATTCTATTCGTACTTTACATTTTGCAGATAATTGTTGGCAAATCATGGAGCTAATTAACAATTCTTGACACAGATGCAGGTTTTTTCCCAATTTTTCAAAAGAGGCTATTGTTGTCTAACAACCGGTAACTACTGCAATTGTTGGAACAACTAAACATGGATATAATGCTGTATTCTTTCTGAGCTGCCTTGCGTTAGCCAACTAGACAAAAACAAGATGACACATCTATTGTTATGTAGCTACGTTTTTATCAAATGTAGGAACATTGCCAATAAGTCTAATATTCATAATTGAAAAGGGAAATCACAAAATAAACTGGTCTGCTGGTGATACAGTGCTGCTTTTGTCCAAGGTAAACTCCCCATGACAGCTAGGTAGCTGTCTAATGTTAGCTCTGTGATGAAACTACAATACTTTAATCAAAGCTAAACGTGCCTCCTCGGTGCACGCTGTGAGAAACACTTCCCCAGTCCCACAGAGCTAATGTAATCACATAGCTAGCTTTTATAGAAATAAGGAAATGCAAGTGAAGACTTTTTGAAAACCCATACTGTACATCACAACGTTAAAACAAAGGGGGTCCATTGCAATGCCCCTTTACTAAAAGGAAGTATGGTACTTTTAGCCACAGTACCTACAGTACAGTAGTTACCACTAAGTTTGCCCATAGCATCAGTGTTACGATGTATAGCATACATTCTTTGTCCAAACATCGAAGTTGGTAAACCGTAAACACTTTTTTATGCCACTTTAAATTCATGTAACAGTTTGGGTGCACATTGTGGGACATTTTTACACAGGAAAGCTTCTATTCATACTCACCTTCAAAGCAGTTTGTTCTCTTGCCTCCCACTGTTTTAAGGTTGTGGGTGTTGTTCTTTTGTAGAGCGCAAACTCATATCCAGTTAAAGAGCACCCTCTTCAGAACAAGTAATGAATTGCAAACAAATACATTGTCTCTTATCTGTGAATAAATGACCAATACAAATTTGTCAGTAAACTGCTAATATCGGCCGATAATATTGGTCAACTGATATATCGGTTGGGCTCTACATCTGACAATCTATTCTATGGTCTGATGTGACCAAAATCAAAGGATTAGGCTTGGCGAAGTACCACCAAATTATCCTGGTCAACACAATCAACAAAATCCCTACAGGGAAGTATGGTAGTGGGAGCACCATGCAATGGGGATGCTTTACATCAGTAGGGACTGGGAGACTGGTTAGGATTGAGAGAAATATCAAAATACGAAAGGGGATCAAAACCAGAGTGCATACGACCTCAGACTGTGGCAAAAATTAATCTTTCAGGACTACAACAATCTAAACCACACAGACAAAACTACGCTGGAGTTATTTTGGATGTCCATGGTCAATGTCCATGGCACAGAAAAGGTCTGGGCTTGAATCCTATTGAACATCTGTGGAGACCTGAAGATCAAATTTAACTGACACTACCCATCCAACCTTGAGAAGATCTACAGGGAAGAATGGGAGGTGTGCAAAGTAAGTACAGGCCTACTCAACAAGATTTGAAGCTGTGACTCTTGCCAAAGTTGCTTATACAAAGTACTGAATAAAGGAAATGCATACTTATCTATATGAGATATTTCAGTTTTCCATTTTAAATAAGTTGAAACAAAGTGTTTTTCCTTTGTCGGTGTAAAGCCCTCATGTCAAACCTCATCCCAGTTCACCCCTGTTTGTACCTCCATCCCTTTTTAATATTTGGATCCCAATGAGTTCCTTCTGAAGCGAGGAACTCTAGTAGTAGTCTTCCTGAAAGCACAGAACAGAGCAAAACGCCAGTGATCAAACTCTGGATATGGTCTCAGTTCAGAATCTACTCCCGATATAGACAAGCAATATCATCCATGTATTTTATTTCCCTATGCACTCTTTCCACACTTCTTCAAAGTTACAGCCTTGTAGCTATGGTTTCAAAAAAGATTGAAGACTGTAAAATGCATTTTCCATGGCCATGTTTATCTCCTTTGAACATCTGGTTGGAAAGCACAATATACCCCAGGCACACTTCTTCAGGTACCTGCAGATTGGCAACTTTACAGAAAATATGTTCCCTTCTTACCCATTTCTCCCACCTACCAGCTGGCTCGAGGAATGTTTGAACCTGAATACCAATGTAAAAGAATGTATTTGAATGATGTATGACCCTGTTCAGAAGATAGCATGCACCACTCTTGACCTAGCAGATCTTTCATAAGAGAAGGAGGTTGGTTAGATTTAAGATGTCAACTGTCATTATACAATTGACAGTATGCACTCAACTTCTATCTGAATTAGGCACAGGTTGCTACAATTTAAAGCATTTAGTCACCTACACTTTTAGGAGTAGATTTGCGAGATGTATCCAGATATCAATCCTAGCTACTCTAGATTTCATCAAGCACCTGTTAATCTGTATCACATGCACTTTTCCACCAGAAATAGTCACAATATAATCATGAACAGTTTTATTTTAGGTTTACTATAACGTAGCTACTGAAGGTTGTTGCCAGCAAAGTTTTTGTCTATCCAGAACAAATCCTAATACATAATTTGCTTTGACTGTAACAGGATTTGAACACGGGTCATATTGGCTGCAGGTCCGCGCCTCTAACCACTACGCTATTTAACAAGGGTCGGTCAGGTGGTCTGTCACTTACTCAGTCAGTAAGAGACATTTGCTCTTCTTGGCCAGCTCCACTTACACGGCCCGGCAAAAAAGAATCTGGTGGATCATCTCACAACTAATTAGGTTTAGTGGCAACAGGCCAGTAACATGATTGGGTATAAAAAGAGAAGATGAGTCTTTCAGACATTAAGATAGGGAGGGGTTAACCACTCTGTTGAAAGACTGCTCGAGCAAATAGCGCAACAATTTAAGAAAAACGTTTCGCAATGTAAAATTGCTAAGAGTTTGGGGGTCTCATAATCAACTGTACATAATATCATTAAGACAATTCAGAGAATCCAGAGAAATCTCTGTATGCAAGGGACAAGGCCAAAACCCAATATTGGTTGGCTGTGTTCTTCAGGCCCTCAGACAGCATTGCATTAAAAACAGACATGATTCCATAGTGGAAATCACTGCATGGGCTCAGGAGCACTTCTGAAAACCATGTCTGTGAACACAGTCAAATAGTTAAACCTCTACCATGCAAAGAAGAAGCCAGATCCAGAAACACAGCCGCATTCTCTGGGCCGAACGCATTTAAGATGGACTGAGAAAAACTATTCTGTGGTCTGATGAATAAAATGTTGAAATATTTTTTGGGAATCATGGACCCCGAGTCCTCCGGGCAAAAGAGGAGAGGGACCATCCGGCTTATTATCAGTGCACAGTTCAAAAGCCAACATCTGTGATGGTCATGGTGTTGCATTAGTACACATGGCATGGGTGACTTGCCTGCCTCCAGTCCAGATCTGTCACCCATTGAAAACATTTGGCGCATTATGAAACAAAAGATACGACAAAGGGGACCCCAAACTGTTGAGCAGCTGAAATCCTATAACAAGCAAGAATGGGAAAACATTTAATTTCCAAAACTACAACAAGTGGTCTACACAGTTCCCAAACACTTACAGAGTGTTGTTAAAACACAGTAATAAACATGCCCCTGCCCCAACTTTTCTGAAATGGCCATTCATGTTTTAACATTTGATAAATTGTCTGCTACTATTTTCAATTAAATATAGGGAATTCATGATTTGCACATCATTGCATTCTGTTTGTATTTGCATTTTATGCAGCATCACAACTTTTTTCGGAAATAGGGTTGAATTATAATACCTTAAATAGTACATCACTCAAAAAACAGAGGGAGGGGCAGTGTAAATGGGTGGTTGAGCCACAGAGGGGAGGTGTTTGGTGAGTCTTTTAGGAAGGGGGTGGGGTCTTGTTTTCTGTTGTTCTGTAGTTTTCTCTTGTCTATTCTGTCTGTATTCCTTTCTCACGAGGAAAACATAGAACCCATTCCCAGTCTACATTTGTAGTTGTTGGGTTGCTTCTAATAAAACACAATTTGAAACAAATAATAGACATCGATTTTATGCTAATTATATAAAGGTTGTGTTCAATTTTAGTTCATTGGGAAGGAACATGACTTTTAGGATAATAATTATGTGGAGATTCACACCCACATAATCTTCAACCTAGCCTAGCTGCTTTGTGACCACAATTGACTGGTTAAAAAAATACAGAAACAAAAACAGGCTGGATAATTGAATTTGCATCTTAGTTTTCCATTGCCCATTTTTCCATGTTGCAAAGAAAATGTGTTTTATACCAGTATAATGCTATTCTCACAGAAGTAGCAGTTTAATAGCTAATTTCCTGCTTTTGCCACAAGGCAGAGACAAATGTGCTGTTTTAAAGAACATTTAATTGTGAGAGAAAATTGTGTTTAAATGTTATTTACCTATGATTGTACTGTGCTCATTTTCGCCATGCCATTGAGAAAAATATTAGCAATGTTAAAGCTAATTTAATGCTATCGTATTCTTGAGTTAGGGGTGCCAAGGCCACGTGTCCTTAGTGCCTCTTCATAATCCGGACCTGTGGGTCATTATTTTATTATTCTTGAAAAGTATATTTCTCATGTCCTCAATTAAATAGACATCTTTTGCAATCTCTCAAAATAGATGCAATCCAATCTTTTGGTGTAGGAGCAGCTGGGAGACGGGGATCTTTACACCAAATATTAAAAGCAAGTAAATTGCCCCCTCCAAATAATAACATCATTTTGAGAGAAATATAAAATGCTCCCCCATATAAAGAGAGAAATATAAAATGCTCCCCCATATCAAACTCAATCCCACGCCCATGATTTCGATGACAGTCTCATCCTGTTCTCCAGTATAGCCTAGTTGCAAATTCTTGACTTTTCCAACCTATAGCGGAAAGTGATTGCATGAAAAGGATGTAATGACAATGTCATTGACACTGAGTACTGCGTTAGGGAATTAACGGTGTTGATGTCTAGGTTATAGGGATCGTTGTGTTATATCAGGATATCACTTGCTGGTGTTGAAGAATTAAGGAAGACAGACAAATTAGATGTGTGCTTTGCCATAACGTTTTTATTACTAATGTTATGAAATTAGCAATAGTTTCCACGTTACGTAACGTGTTTGGTGCAATTGACTGAACCAGAGTTTCAGTTTTGCGCGCGTCAGACATTGGGTCTGATGAGTGTACCACGTGATTAAAATGTGGTTGATGCCGCTTTCTGTGGTGTATGGAATCCTGAGACCGAGGGATACGGATGTGGTTATCAACTTTCTTTCAAAAAGTACCTTTATAAATCTCAAAAGCAGCTTTACCGGACATAACACATACGCGGAGAACTTATGATACATTTTCATCACTTTCCTTCACCAGAAGAGCGACAAAGAATGAGTAGCTAAATGTTCAACACAGCAAGATAGTGTAAAACAATCAAGTCGAACAGTCCGTGAGTTTTAAACCACAGCGAAAGGGTTGACGTTGACTACTAATCGCTTTTTTAGTCAATGTTGTCAACATTTTTAGTCAGGACGTGTGGAATATAAAGGCAAGTAGGATTTAGGTGTCCTGACATCGAAACGTGGTAGGCATAACTGGACTGCTGTTTTCAATCTGAGAACTAGATGAACTATCAAATTACTGCATTAAACAAATTCAGTGACTTGGAATACGCTTCCGCAGTTTTGGATACGCGCATTACAGGCTATCCGATATGATTATTGATTCTTTAATATAAATATTAGCTTATTGAAGGTTCGTTTTTGACTGTGCAGCCGATGAAAAGCACGCGTAGTTGAACGAAAGCCCGTGTATCCAACTGAACAACAAAGACCCACGGATGGTGATCTTCATTCATTGCGTCTATTGGCTACATTGTTGCATCGCGGCTTGGTGAGATTTTCAGTGTGGTTTGTCCGGGGTCATGGAGATCTACACCCGCTGTCTGGTTGCAGATTTCAGGACCGTTAGGAAAACACGTTTATCAATCAAAGCAAATTAGTGTTGTGTCTCAGGCATTGCAGTTCATACTAGCATCAAATCTTTCCGCCTTTGCCTACTGTGCGCCGAGGAATTCAACATCAACTAGTTGATTTTTATTGCTATTCTTCTGTGCACAATTGCGCAGTTGTTGAATATTGATTAACCAGTTGACTTGGCTTTATGTTTGGAACATACATGGTGGAGTATATAACTGAATCTACTAGATCCGGATACCTGTTAACTTTATTCTAAGGATTGGAGCGTGGAGCCCCTTTATAAAGAGAACTGGCTACACATGTGTTTGCCGTGCCTTGCAGTTGTCACAAAACAGCACATTTTGTAAAATAAATATAATCTGGAAAACAATTCACATTCAGACTCTCGAAGAACTTGATGTAGGCCTTACACAGGTCTGAAGCTATATTTGAAGACACCTGTATTCACGATCGCTTACTGGATTTACTGGGATATCTACGATGTCAATTTCACCATCTTGCAGAGGAACTGTGCTGTTCTATGTGTTGCTCATTTCAAATGGTAAGTGCCTAACCAAAGTGACTTGCTCGTTAAGTGAGATGCGATTCTGAGATTGCAGAGTAAAAAAATAAATAAAAATACAGCTGCAGTGTCGTCTTCAGTTCTGGAATTATCTCCACACACAACGTATGGGATAGCAGCCAGTTCAATTTCAATATTATATTTCACAAATGTATTTTGTGTGTTTTATGTTAGCAAAGGGTTAATTTATTTATGTATGATAGGTATACAACCAGTTGTACCTTTATTGTAAGATAAGCATTCAATCGTTCTTGATAAGTGCTACACTGAGGGTCCAAAAACAACATCTCTATTGGGTGGGTAGCAGGGCTGTGAAGCTCGCCACACAACCGTATGCAGATTTATTTAACCAGAATATCTGGAATTGGATGAACAATTTACTGCTCCAACTCTATTTACCTATTATGTATTTGGAAATAACACTTAGTTTCTTTACATATTTGTATTGCTTACTGTCCATCAAAAGTTGGTTTAGTTTTTTTGTTGTGATTGTATACCTTTAACACATTTTAGCCTGTCTCTATGAAAAACCACATATTGATGCAGAGGTCTTTTGAATCAATAATGGCCCTGACTGTCATTTACACAAAGTTGCAGTGCGCAAATAAAAAAACTTAAAGCTCAATATCCCAATCTAATTCATAATTTACCATCAAGCTCATTTAGACCAACCTGTACAACAGTACTGCAGCAGCTACCTTCTGCTGTCTAATGTTATGCTAATGTGCACATGGGAACAAGGCCTCTTAAATTAGGGCTTACCTTCTAAATATTTATTTCCTCTGACTTACAGAGGCATAAGTAAATGAGATGCTGGCAGAAAAAAAGTTTAAGTTTATCTATTTTAAGTACTACACTGTTTTTTGTCACAAATATGCTGACCATTTAAACTGCCCTACATGGAGGTGCCGTCAGCTAATACAATCACATTTCATAGTTTTTCATCCTTTTGTGTGATTGGTGATGATTAAGAGTTAGGATGGAAATGCATTTGTGTTTGGTGTGCAGCGTCACAAAGGGGAAAAAAGAGGTGGGACAATGCGGCTCAATCAATTAGCGGGTATTGGTGGAAACATGAATCAGCTGATGTAATGGGGCAATAGAGATTATTTTGGAGGATGCCATTAACTTTTCACTTGTTGTGAATTATTATTATTATTTTTTAAGTAGGCTCCAAAGCAATTTAACTAAGCTCATTTCTTTTCAACCTCTAGGTCAGTGGTCCTAAATGTAGGGTTTGCAATTGTAAAACTGAACAGCAATTTTTCATGAGAAGTTTATGGTTGAACTTCTAGCTGCCATTTGTTCAATTCATTTCAGCAATTTGATTGCATCAAATTATTGCATAAAGCAGAAAGCCGACAGGCTCCGGACCTCATAGAATGAGAGTTGAATAGGTCTGGTCTGGAGCTTACTTGAAGCTATATTTTTAACATTATTAGTGTTCATATTTAAAACAATGAATACTTTTTGTGGCTACTGTCTAATGGTGACTGGTGTGACATCACACTTCCTTCAAGCATGGGATGAAGATGCAACATTTTAGAAGATTGGTTTGGCACTATTTGTGAGGAAAAGGAAATCTGTCTGGCAACGAGCCTCTTTAACCTCCAAAGTGATGGCTGCCCAAGCAGACAAGCCATGCTCTCACCTGATACTTCAAACTTCACTAATGTTATTATTGATTACACTTGCTTAGACTTCAGACGTCACGTGATATCCCTAGTGATGTAAAAAAAAAAAATACAGTGATAAAATGCACTTCATCTTGTCATTCTTTATTTGGGGCTGATATGTTATGGGCCTATTTGTTGTGGTTATACTTAAGCCTTTTAAAATGTCTTGCAGGAGAATTGTGGATCACTTTAAATACTCATTCAATGTGCTAATGTATCCCTAGTGTAATTGTACTGAACCCTCCCTCCCAAGACTAGAAGAAAGGATCAATTTTTTATGACATCAGAAGGGGATACAAGCCACTGAAACAAGGCTACTAACCCAAGCCCTTTATGTATGTCACAGGCTGTATGTATCAAGTGCCTCAGAGTGGGAATACTAGATCAGCTCCCTCTGCTCCTGTAACTGTATTCGTTGTGATCCAAAAGCAAAACAGATCTGAATTCAACTCCTACTGATATGGTTGCACACATGTCCCTTGGTCTAGCATCCATGTTATGTTTTGGCTTAATGCAGGTTTCTCTGCCATTTTTAGTGTTCCACATTTCCTGGTGCCTTTTTATTTTCTGCCCAGAGAGAAACAATGTACCTTTAAATATAATTTCTGATGTGCACTCCCACTTAGTTTTAGGAAATTCCTGTTCGTCTCCTGAAGTCGAATGCACTGAATGCACTGAATTGCAGGGTTTTTCTGGTCTGCAAAGTCACTTTAGTTTGAAATATTTTCCCTACATAAAGGATCTCCTGAGCCAGTGGTCAGTATTACATCAAATTGCAAGGGAAAACTACTCCCTTCTTGGACAATAGGCAGAGCTGTCTAAAGTAATTTCTCTAAAGCATCACGCATATGATCTGACGCCACAGACGTGTGCATGCATGCGTGTATGTTTGTGTGTGCATGTGCACGCACTTACACGTGTTGGTGGTGATGTGGGGGATAGGATTGGAAACTAGTGGCAGTAGTAAGGACAGCAAAAGTTCAGGCATCTACACAGACATCACAGAAGCTCCAGTCAAGAGTTTCCAGTAAAATTATGTTTTGAAAATATTTTAAACTGTGGTCCAATGGTAAAGCATCTTGGTTCAGGGCTAATTTGTAAAAGCTTATGTTTGGGGGGACAATTATTTGTACACTTGAAGTTCTAACAAAAAATGATGTATTTAAAAATATTTTTTATACCTTGATTACATTGAAACACCAATTGATTACTTTAGGAACACTGGTATATGAGCAATGTTATGACTACGATGCTGGCTTACTGTAGGTCTCCCTACATCTTCTGGACAGCGCACATCTGTCAGTGGTTGATAATGATGTGAGGAGACATTTAAAGGAATTTTCTCCTAAATGTACATGCACTGCCATCAGTTTCTGTTTAAGGAATGATGGCCACCAACAGGGAAGTCATTACAAGGGCTATTTGGTTAACACTTAATCTGATGTATCCAAACCCGTCCAAGAAGATCTTATGGTTGACCTATGGATGGGTGTTGGTCTTGTCTGCAGCTGTTTTAACTGCTTCTTTGTGACAACCCCCCCCCCCTCCCCCATAATGTATGGAAACAAGTTGATTTCTCTTCTGACTCAATCACATGCTACTCAAGCATCTATAACAGTCTCTAAGGGGTGTAACTGAGAGGAGACCGACACACAGATATAAACAACACATTTTTAGAGTTCCAAGCCTATTGTCTGCATTTTGATTGCATTTTAGTGTTGGCATAAAGGCAAGATGGGCGGTGTAGATGTTCATGTGGAAACATTTATTTGAAATGATAAGCAAAGGTTTTTTTAGCGGACATCACATGGGGCCTCGCCCTAATTTTGGGAAGATTCTCTTTTTTATTCCTGTGTTCTGTGTGTAACTTTCCTTTTTTCATTGAAGCCTGCCTCACAATTAAGCTGAACATCACTGACACTAAGATTAGTGCCTTACTCGATGTAGAGCAGTTATGAGAACGAGAACTTATGTCTCATTTCCATTGGTGCATTACCCCGGTACCAGGGCAACACTGTGATTTATGCTAATGTTGGCTCTAGACTTTCCTGTTTCGACTATAAATTTGGCACCAAGGATTTAAGGAGGGGCTCAGGTGGGGAGGGAGGAGTGAACTATCAACACAATTTGGTTTTCAGGTTAAGAAAAATAAAAGGCAATATTTTTCTGGTAGTCAAATAAACAATAACGCTATGCTCAGTTTGTTTTGCAATACTGCGTTTGAACTTGAGTAATAATACTAATTTCTTCCTCAAGCTCCTGCGACTGGCTCCTTCTCCACCTACACTCATGACACTGCAACTGTAAGCCTGTGTATTCATTATTTAGTTTAATAAGTATTTTGTCAAAACTCACTCCCTTTAATAGAAGGATTTGGGAGAATTTTGAGGTAGTTTTGTGTTGTTATATGTTCTGTAGGCTACGTCTCAGTCTCAGCGCTCCGTTTTTCGATTGAGTCAATGGCATCGTGCCACCTTCGCTCGTTCCAACTCTTTCCGTTCTGAGTCTTTGCTTCCCTATACTGTTGCTTTATTTTCTTTAACATACAGATCCCTGATAAAATGGATCAGATGAAAACCATTACGAGAAGCCTAAAGCAAACAATACACACAGCTATTCGAATAGCACTACATACCGCGTTTTCACAGCACGTAACGCGTCAACCTGCAAACCCCGCCCTTAGTCCTGGAGTCCGGGGCTTGGCACCAAGTGAGAGCCGGGCTACTCGGCCGTGGCCTAGTGGCCGACTGGCGCTGGCCTGTATCAATGGAAACAAACATTTCTGGACTTTAGGGTAAAACCCCAGTGTTAGAATTAGGCATAAGTAGCCTTTCAGTTTTTTTCATGTCTCAGGCTATTTGCTTGTCACTTGAGAAGGCAGAGTTATCATTGGAGACAGAGGCAAATGTGATGCTTCAAAGACAAATCTGAGATGTTACAGATGAACAAACCACTGTTTATGATTGCAAAGTGGATAACAAGTTGGTGCGACTCAAACTGATCAAGAAGCATTCTCTGTTTTGGTCAACACAGAGCAATGTTTAGATGTTGACATAACGATTAGAGGACAGGACATATGGGGGAAGGTGTTGTGGGAGACGATTGGCTGGTAGACCAAGCAGATTAAGATCATACCTTTTGGCCAGGAAATTACGAAAATGTAAAAATAAAAATTTCTGGTCTCATCATAGCCCATATAACCTTTGGATATGTGTATATCTATTGTTCCCTTATGGAGGGAACGGTGTGCCAGACTAGGGGAAATTCCCATACGCTTGGTGAACTTTGACCATGGAAAAATAATGTCTCCAAAAGCCCCAACAATATAATCTGAAATGCTGAAATCGAGCTCTGAAGTGATGGAATACACATGCATTGGCAATACATATAAAAATGAATTCCACTTATTGGGTTGGGGCAGCGAGAATCATCTCCACCCGTTTAGAGAAATGTCTGTAGTGACAATCTTGCAATGAGACCTTGCCCAATGGGACCCCTTGGAATAGCGACATGGGGCCGTCACATGCAAGCACATCAAATTAGCTAAATAATATTGTGATGACTTTTGGGGCTAGTTGGAATTCTGAAGATGTTGCCCTTTACTGAGGTAAAATTCTTTTTTATATAGAACTACTGGCTCCTTCATATGTGGCATGATTCTTGACCACCTACCAAGGGCTTGAGGACTTAATGGCATTTTTTTCTGGAAGGAGCACACATTTGCACATCTATTGTACATTACCCTTTGCATGGTAGAATCTGTAATCACAATAACTTCAATCTACAAATACGCCAAGGATGAATACATTTTCTTAAGTGTTCCTTTATTTTAGCTGAGATAGGCTTAATGATAGTCAACGGGTGTCTGTCTCAATATTGAAAATGTCCACTTTCTGCTTCAAGTGGCCTTTATAACATGCAAGATAAATGGATTCTCCCTCAGGGATGATGTCTAGCACATCTGTTTACCCATCGTGAAGGTAATAGCTAACTTATTTTTTGTTCATGGATGCATTTTTCAGCTAAAACCTCCAAGTTGATCTTTAATTTGCAATAGTGTAACCATAAAATCATTTTGAAAATAAGTAAACCCTTTTGTCACCAAAACAACAGCAATTTGTGGCTGAACCTGATGGTGTGCACAACACAAAAGCCTCAGATGATGTAAAGTAGATGCAAAGTAATGACATGCAATGATTAAATAAGGTTAAAGGTAAAAAAGCTTCATGTTAACATTGTTTTCAATATGGTTTGACAACCTGGTTTGTAACTTTGTAATATCCTAGTGAATTGTATATCTTTTCCAGGGATAAAGTCAGACATGGGTGTCATTGTTTGGTAGGGTATGCAAAATGAGTGAATTCTGAGCACCTTTGGATCAAAAAAGGTACGGTCTGACCACTTCTTCCATGGAAAAATATGAATGGAAGGTTTTGTGCTAATCAAAAGGAATGCTGTAAAAATGTATTGAATTCAAATGGATTTACCCAAATGCTTCCTAGGATTCTCACATGAAATCGAGGATGATACAGTATTTACTCCTGTTGGTATAATAGGGCATACAAAGACAAAAGGGAGCTACTGGCAGATACTTTTGTGGGTTATACAAGATATGAACATTCTGTATGAATACATTAGCAGAATAATGGATGTCTGACTTCTATGACTATAACCTTCATTCCCTGCACCAGTTTTGTTCAACTACACTATGCCCTCCAGATCATTGGGATTATCATCTTGACAAAATGTATGCTTATTTTGAATAATTGGTCTCTTTCTGCAGCAAAATGATAAGAGAATATAAGAAATTACTGTTTTTGTAAGGCTGTGAAATGGCTGTAAGGGCAATAATTACCAGACAAACTCGAGTGAAAAACAGATTAATGTGAAAAGATGTCCTACCCCATAGACTTCTCATTATCAAAGAATCAACTGTCTTAAAACATGAGTATCTGATTGGTTGAGGGTTTCTGTTAAACAACAGCATTTGTCTACTTATTTAGATGTTTATTTTTTTTTGTGGCATTCAGTGTGATATACCATGGCTTTCAGATGAGCAGGCTTCTGGGATCAAACCACCCGGTTAATAATGTACAATGACATCAGTCGAAGTGGCGCGGTAGCCTAGTGCTTAAAGCATTTGACCATTAACCGAAAGGTTGTTGGATCGAAAGGTTATTGCCTTGTCCTAAAGCAAAACAATGAACCCTAATTGTCCTTTTAAGTAACTCTGAATAAGAGCTCCGACTAAAAATGTATGCACTAGAAAGCTGCCAAAGAAATCTCAGAAATCAAACTTTCACCAAAACATATCTGGATAATGCTTCAACACTAAAGGTAGTGGAAAATGTCTAAGTCTAAGATGCTAAAAAACACTGAAAAGTAATTATTTTGTAGCAGATACACAAGTATCAATGTATTTGAACCCAGGTATCTGGAACAAGTTTCTAAAGTCACACCTCACAAGTTGCATCAACAACCTCACCCTATGGATGTTCTCACTCTGTGAGGGATTGGTCTGTGCTCAGTGCAGTGGATGCTGAAGAAATATGGCCATATTTTTGCCCTCCAGCATTTCTAGCTGTGTCTCCTCCCTCATTCCCTCCCCCATATCTTCTATGCGACAAATCTGGAAGAGAAGTCTCACACACATTCGCCATGCTCTACTCTGGCAACCAATGTGTTGTCCCCCCACAGTAGCTAACTCTTTATGCTTTGTTAGTATTACTTTCAGCAGGGAGATATTTTGTTCTCTCTGCTGCACTGCAGTAGGCCTTGCTGGTTTGTGCAGAGTTCACCACCCACAGTAATCCTCTTCTCATTAACATGGGAGATTGGAAAGGCTTGCATTCTGAGTATTTCAATGGGGCTGGATCAGCTATGCATGACAATAGTGGTCAGATGAGGCTGTTTGGCTACCATCCAGCCTGTCAAATCGCCTTATGATTCGTGAGGAG
The DNA here is from genome assembly GCF_011004845.1 of Esox lucius. Classification (NCBI taxonomy): domain Eukaryota; kingdom Metazoa; phylum Chordata; class Actinopteri; order Esociformes; family Esocidae; genus Esox; species Esox lucius. The sequence goes on from NC_047575.1 coordinate 28,311,780, forward strand.
GAAGGTGGCGACCTGGATTTGGGGCACCATTGTAGTGTCATCCTGATTAACAATTCTTAAAATGTGGTGTAGCTACTTGGGAAAGCTTCAACGATGACTCTTAGTTGATCTAGCTGTGGGATATCCTAAAGCACAAATCCTTTGATTTACATGTGAAACTTTGTGTATGACAATTACATGTTATTAAATATTTTTAAGTATTTCCAAAGTAGATGTCAAGTATTTAACTATTAATTTCATAGTTGTTTATGTTTTGTACATGCTATGATTTTAAAACGTATTATTTACCAACTAAGAATACAGCAATGTCAAAGTTAATGGGAGCAGAATTATTGAGACATTTGGGTCACACTTGTTTGTACTTCATAAGGCATTTCCTGTGATGTTGTTCACACATAAAAGAGATGAAAGTGTGTAGTCTTAGTTATGTCCTTTGCCTTTGTCTTTGGAGTATGTGTTTGGTGTCAGTAAACAACATACAACAAGAAACCTAGAGAGCTGTTTATGAATGAAAAGCGTGCAATTAAAATGCTTAAAGAAAAGAGGAATTTTATAAGAACCGTAGAAATAACTTTGGGCATTGCCAAATCAGCAGTTTTGAAAAAGAAAGAAACCACTGGTGTCTTCAGCAATCCACAATGACTAGTTCAGCCTTGGAAAACAACAGCAGTTGACGATAGAAGAATGAGCAGAGCTTTGAAAAACAACCCTGATATAAGTTTCAGTGAAATCACCTAAAACAGAATACTATGGTGAAAGTGTCACAATTTAATATATGCTGAAGACTTTGGCAGCAGTATTACAATGGCAAGATACAAATCTCTGATCAGCACAAAAAACAGAAAGGCCAGATTAGAATTTGCTAAAAGGTACAGAGATCAGCCAGTACAGTTATGGAGTTTTTGAGGATAGATGATACAAAGGCGAAACTCAAAGTGATAGGAAGACAAAGGTGTGGTGATAAAAAAAAAAAAAAAACAGCATGTGTAGCATGGTAGAGGTAGTGTCATGGCATGGGCATGCATGGCTGCCTCTGGTATGGGCTCAAACATCTTTTATTAATTATAGGATTTCTGTAGTGTACAGAAACATCTTGTCTACCAGTGCACAAAAAAATGCATCCATACTTATTGGGCTGTGCTTCACAATGCAGTAGGACAAAGACCCAAAATACATTGCCAATGCAACTGAAGGGTTCATCAGGGGGTAAAAAAGGAAAGTTTTAGACTGGCCAAGTCAATCCATTTCAACCTGCATTTTCCTGGCTGAAGAGGGGACCGATGTCAGAAACTCCCCATAACAAGCCATGGCTCTAATAAATGGCCACAGTGAAGGCTTGGCAATTCCAAGGATGCTACTAAGAGTTTGGTGATTGGTCAGTGGGTTGCAGACTCACTGCTGTTATTGAATGCAAGGGATTTTGCCACTAAATACCAGCCTTTCTACTTCCTTTATCTGCTTTCAGCTGAATTGTACTTATGCTCACATAAAATTAAACTCAGACAGTGCTGTTTTTCTTAGTTGTTAAAACATGTTGAAACAGCCAGAAATAAAAGATGACAGTCTGTACTCTTGCATCATATCAATCTTTTTATCGTATTTTCAAACACCTGAAGTATACGGCAAAAATGGCAATTTTGACTTTACACTCTCAATTTTTATGGAGGAAAAAGTACAATGCATCAGAGGGAGCAACCTTTACAAAATTTTGGTGACTGATACGTCTTGCAATAGAGCACAGAAATATGCTCAACAGTTAATTGAAAATGCTAAATGTGCTTAAGTGCAAACTCACCCATTTCAATCTAATGTCATGAAATTCAGTACATAGGCCATTGTCATTTGAAACAAATTCACCAGTGGGGCTTATAACATTTTCCATGTTGCATGGTGAGAAACACTTATTTCTAATCTAGCACCAAATGACCAATTTGAGGGATACTATATTTAGCATCTACTAAATATAGGCTATTACAGAAATGCAAATTTGTAATGTATTTTTTTCAGTCACCATATGCTTTGAAACCCCTTCATTAGTGAATTCACTACATCTATAAATGCCATACAATGTCACAAACATTGAATATTATTTTATAGAGCTCACACGTTCCACCCTGCTGTATAGTTCCAGAAGTTACGTTTCTAGTAGTTTTTCACATACACACTTTATTGCATTGCTGGATATTGTGCTTCCAAATATTCAATCTTTTTTCATACATGGAGAAAAAGTAAGCAAAACAATCTTTTTTTTCTTCTTCTAAATAACACATTTAAGTGATTGCTAGTCTTTTCAATTAATAGTTCACCCCTGAGATTTGTGTAGCTATTTAAACCTTGAAGGCATTCTAACCAAAAAGTTTAAAAACCATGTATGCAGAAAAAAAGAATTGGTTGTTTCACTTTCCAAACCATAGTCCCTGAAAGAGAAAGTGGAGCATGTGATTCCTTTAGGCTACTTCCTATTAGCCTTTATTACAAATAACACCTTGGCAGTCAAGCACTGTAAAACATTTTTTATTTTATTTTGTAATCATATTTCAGCCTAACCATCGATATGGAATTGTGACATTGTAAGAGCCTGTTTGGGATGCAGAAAAAACATCTGAGAAGGTCTGTTACAAAGATTACCTGGTTAATTAACAAAGAAATGTTTATGACATTATATCCTCACACTATTGCAGAGCTGCAATTCCATTTGCTGAGGAACTCAAGTGAACGGTTGAATATCATCAGATACAGTTGGGTTCAGTAGACAAACAAAAGATCTATGACAACCTCAAAACAGATGTTTACCACTTCATCTGCCACCAACAACTGGACCTATTTCAAGCTTTCCTTGTATTTCTATGTATTTACATTTTTTTCAGTAAAGGCAGAATACACGTTTAAATTAAAATCACTCTTGAAAAGCATAATTGTTCATTCTTTGTTAATGTTTATTGAGTTTTGCAGTGGTAAAGTTTAGTCAGCTCCACATCACACTACAAAAACAGAGGAGGCTGGCAAAACTGTCTGTAATAAGTGGATTTCTGTCAACACGCAGCTTGTTCCCAACCAAAATAACAGCAATTTTGGGCCGTGCCCATGTGCAGTCTCAGACACTGAATCAACATTACATAATAAGAATGAACATCCACACAGCTTTAATACAGCCTCCAACCCTCCACCCCCGATTATGTTGATAATTTCCGTACAGAGAATGACTGATTATGCACTGCTAAAGCCTTCAGTTCCCCGGCCAGTTGGGAGCATGCCGTCTGTACTGTAAGATGGACTACCTGACCAAGAAATAGATTTCTGGGAAGGACAGGCCAAATTATGAGCCATTTTTATTGTTGAGTAAAGATGTGGCAATGTTGAGATTCTGACACTCCTCCGGTAGAAACGGATTAACCCGAGACGAGCGTGTTTCCGAATGAAAGATGAGAGCTCCAAATCCCTGAAATAAGCACCCTCACCCCTGGGAAATCAAACTCTGAGGCAACTAGGAGAGCAACACGCGTCAGACTCAGAATTACAGTAAATCACACTTTCTGCATGGACTAGAAGGACACATTCTTCATGAACTAGGAATCTGACACATGTATGTATATGTGTATATGTATATGTGTGTGTGTGTGTGTGTGTGTGTGTGTATATATAACTGCCTTGTACCAACAATGTTTCAATAAAGAGAAATTATCAAATTTTATTACAAATGCAATAACACTGCTATTGCAAATATGTTTATTTATTAGATATGATATGCTGGGAGGTTTTTGTGGGATAATGAGCCTTGGACCAATCATAAATACATAGATCTTTGAATTTCTGAAGGGGGGGGGGGGGCTTTTAACTTCCTGATAATTTTGAAAGAGACATGGTTTGTTTCTTTGTTTCAATTCTTATCTTATATGGATCCAAAATATTATTGAATATCTGAACAATTCTTCAGTATTTTATCTCTAGGTTAAAACATTACTATCCCTGATCCATGTCACAATGTTCCCATTCATCTACTCGAAGTGCCAGTAGGAGTGTGAGAGGTAAAAGGATGATGAGATCCTTAACTTTAAGAAAGTAATTAATAAAAGTTCTAGTGCTCTTATGAAAAAAATAGCACTAACAGGTCTGTTCATCAAAATGGAAGCAGGAAAAGATTAATTTTGAATTGCAAAAACAAAAAAATTTGGATTTCTGTGTAAACATTCACTAGAGAAATTTAGATCATAATAGAAAATTGCTGATTAAATGTTCATGCAAAGTTATCAAATCCCCAATTGCCAGTCATCATGGACTTTACTGCTGTCACATTTGTTCTAGTTTGTGTTTTGAGGGCTGTGTGATTATCGGAATTCTGACTGAAATTGCTATATACAAGTGTTGGTCAGGGCTCGTTGTTATTCACAGCAAACCATGTACATGTAGGCGACCTGGAAAGTGGACTGATGTAAGATTTATTTTGCACAAGATAGATTGTATTTTCTCAAGTGAGACTTACTCTTTATGTTTCATGGCTGTTTACATTGTTTTGTTCCTAAACTTGTTTTTCCAATGGTTGATTTCTCCCTAGGGAATGGTGTCTTGTAAAATGAGGGAAAATTTGGCAGGTTACCTGACGAAGTCAAAATGTAGCATTGTATCACATGCATTGATTTCTTCGACTTCATTAGTTATTTTTGCTAATGTACGCAATATGTAATTTTTATACACCTTAATGTTAAAAAACTGTTTAATGCAACATAGTTTGTTTTGTTCCATATTTTATTTGCTAGCAAAAACCTGATGGTGAAACCTTATCAAATATTATTCTCATTCCTGCAGGTTCTGTGACTCAGACATCATAATTAACTAGCCTATGCCCCACATTCATGTTCTTAAAATGCTACTAAATGTTGAAAAGAAATTAGATTTTCTCTCACGTTATTGACCAATTTGGCAACCTCAAAGTTCTTTTGCATTTAAAATATGCTTAGGCTTCTGTGCGATTGCATAGAATCAGCACAATCACTATCACTTGCTCAGCAGGGGAGAGAGAAATTGTCCGGCCATTTTTCTGCCCATGGGACCTTTTGTTTATATATTAATGAATGCTTCTGAAGACTTTGTGTCTCGCCCACCATGGACAGTACAGTAGTTAATCTACTGCAACAAAGCAACCTGCTTCTAAAGCTATCATTGCTTATTTGACGTTATAGCTGGACGTTATACCCTTTGTCCATTAACAAGGTCCACTGACTTATAGGAATGTGTTCGAAGCATTTTATTTAGACCCTTCCAATAAAATGGGAAAGGCCCTTCAGTAACTAAACCTATCTAGTGGGATCTTTCTCCACAAAATCTGACTCTTGTGAACTCCACTCACATGTCACATGTTATTTCTCAATGCAGATAATGTCAACCCACAGTATTATTTGATCTGTGAAGTCTGAAAATCACATCATCACAGCTGTCTGCTTATCTTAAGAGGGTCCATTTAGACAGTTAGTTAGGAGTTGTAAGGCCTGCTGATTGTCGTGGTGGCTGCTCCAGCTATCATTTGATGTGTTGTAAAGTGAACCACAGAGGACGGGTTTGCTGCTTGCAGATGGGGCTTTGCTTTCTCTCTCAAACTGCCAAGAGCCATCACTGATGCCGTGACTTTGCTGGGAGTGCAAGTCCTTTTTATCTGGGCTAGACTGTGAACACCCTCCACTCTCATACACAAGTCTGTTTGACAGAACCAGTGTAAAAATGAATGTTGTGGGAATTTGTTACAAATTTCAACAGGAAGCCAAGGCAGAAGGAGCCACTCAAATATAGTCATTCAAATATTGCAGTGTTCTATGAGAGTCCAAAATAAATATTGGAAACAGTCATTAGTTCTTATTAAGTCAGGTGGTAATCACAAGAAGTTGGTAGCAAAACCATGCTTTCTTTAGATTAGATTAGATTCAACTTTATTGTCATTGAACAGAACCAGTACAGTACAATGAAATGCAGTTATCATCTAACCAGTAGTGCAAATAGAAGAACAGGGCAGGAATTTTACGAGTATTAGGTATATTATATGTTACAAATGGAATGTATAAATGTGCAATGAGGGCAAATACAGTGCAAATGGCAATTCTAAATGAGCAATGAAGGCAAAAAGGGGAGAGAAGAAAATGTGCAAGTGATAAGTATATGCATGTATGTACAAGTGGGATATGAATGGTGGGCAGTGAGGCAAATGGTAGTACAAATGGCAATTCTGGATGTGCAACAAAGAATTTAAGTACAATGGCAGTTCTAAATGGGCAGTGCAGGCAAATTGAAGGTGCAAGCTGGCATGTGCAACTGAAATGTAGAGATAGCAGCAATGAGGTTCCTGAGGTAGTCACGTACATATAACAACCGAGAACTTATTATACTTTGCAAGGCAGTGTCAGAGTCGAGTAGTACAAGGGAGTGGTGCACCAAGGTCACTGAGAGGGAGTACTAAGTGGTGGGCGGGTGGGTAAGGTTAGTTATGGGTCACAGAGTTCAGCAAGGTTACAGTAGATGGAAATAAACTGTTGCTGGCCTGATGGGTCTCTGATGATGCCTTTACTGTTAACTACTTTAACATACTGAAAGTATGTTGGCCGGTTTATGTCACTTTCAATATAAAGTTTTGCCTTATTGAAACTAGACAATGAATGATATTGATTGTTCATGATGCAATAGGCCACATTCTTTTGCACCCTACTTTCTCTTGAATGAGCAAAACAGAACGCTATCTATTTAATTATTAAATGTGCTTTGAATTACTTCACTGTGTGTAGTGTTGAAGTTTAACCCTTTTAATGAGGAATAACACCCTATTATTTCAGAAATATTTTTAAAAAACTATTATTTAACATTAACTCAGCCATGCATTCAAGATTAATTATTTTCTCAATTAAAAATGTAACTCCATAAGTACGAATTAAAATTTATGACAAATTTGCCATGCTGAGCACTATTTGCAAAGGAGAACTAGAAGAGTTTTGCTTTGCAAATTTTGCATCAAACTGTTTTCATTGAATTTGTAAATGTAAAGTAGTCCCTTACTTTTGAAGTTTTTGGACGTACGTGACTTCTCTCCAGTGTGGCCTCCACCATCTTAATTATTATAATTCTTTGCTGTGTTTTGTGTTGACCCAACAAATCCATAGTGACATTCATTGCCACCATTTTTATTATCAATGTTATTGATTTTTATTGATTAGTTGATGCTGCCCTACTTGAAACTGCTAGTAAAACTCATAGTTGCAAACTTTGCAACGCAATTGTTTCGAGTTAAGACAGTAAAGAAAGCTTAAGCTAGCTTGCTAACACCAGAATAACTAGTATTCAACCCTTTTAACTGAGTCTAAATCTCCAAAATCAGATTCATAGTTCAATAGCAAGCCTACCGTTCTGGTGCTGTAGCCTTTCCTTTTAGTTCCATTTTCAGTTGATTGGCCAGATAGGATCTCTCCTTAATTTCAACTACTACTTTGATCAGGTTGTGATTGGAAGACAATAAGCAAGTTACCTTTAAAATTGTAAATCACATCCTTAGTTTTCAGTGCATTAACTATTTGTCCAAGACATCCACTTTTCCATTCTACACTGCTATAGAATTTTCACAGATTCCTTTACTATAAAGTGTTTTTTAACATATTTTAATAAGATTTGATGTTGATGGTATTAAAATGGTGTAAGTTCCTCTCAAACAAAATAGAAAACTGAAAATATTTAAATGTTTTACTCAGGCATACTCAGAAGGAAACTCTGTTACTCTGTCCCACAGTCTAAAAGAACCAACACATAGGAGAGGCTGTTAGAGCATTAGACTCTTCTTTCTAACCCCTGGGCAGCCCATTTTCCTCCTAATGTAGCAACACTGATCGGTTGTTTTGAGAGGCAGGTGTGGAGGGGTGGAGGTGATTCTCCCAGCTGCCTCTCAGATTTTCCAGTAACCTGCAGTGCTCACTGGTTTGCAAATTCCCCGTTCTGAAACCTTCTAGCCTTGTCCAGGAACACACTCTCCAAGGTCCTGAACCTCCGTAGCTGCTGCATGTCCAGGGGATACAAGGCGCTGGTGAAATCTGCACTGCAATATCTTAAGTTAATACTAAGGTGGTAGTTAAATGTACATTTCATTCATGTGTGAGAAAGTTGGCAGTCGTAGCATATGTAATACTCAAAGTTCAGTACTTGGTATTGGCAATTAAATGTCTAATCATTGCATCCCTAGTGTTAAGGTGTTTTGGAGTGCAGTGTTTTACCCAGTGTCCAAACAAATTGTCTCTATGGAAGATTGTAGGTCTTCCAGTAGGAATGTACCCTTAAAAACACATATACCGCATTCATTCCGACCCAGATACATTTGAGTTTGGGTATGGACAATGATGATTATGATTATGTTGTGGCTCTGGTTTAGTATGAATGGAGCCGTAATTCTGCCGCGTAATTCTTTACACACTACGCACTGTGACTTTAGATCCGGCTGCAGAACGCTCACTGGGGTAAACCTCCCAGAGTTTTACACAGATAACACACATTTGCCGACCTTGTTGATATTCCTGGATGGGCAAACTCAGAAATCAAAGTTGTTAGCAGTATGGACAGGCCAAGAGTATTTGGCAGGTGTCTTCTCATTTATACCCTTTTTTGTTTTGGTTATTTGAGATGTTATTGCCAAGGCACCTGTTAATTGAAATGCATTCCAGGACGATCTAATGAAGCTGGTTGAGAGAATGCCAAGAATGTGCAAAACTGTCATAAAGACTAGCGTGGCTACTTTAAAGAATCTACGATATGAAATGTTTTTTGATCTGAACACTTTTTTGGGTTACTGATTGATTCCATGTGTGTTATTTAATAGTTATGATGTTTTCACTATTATTCTACAATGTGGAAATTGGTAAAACTAAAGAAACTCATAAATGAGTAGGTTTTTCCAAACCTTTGACTGGGACTGTATATTTAGTAGTATAAACATTGCCAAAATCAAAAATAACAAAAATACATTTGGCAACATGAGGTTAATTACAGTGTTATCATTAGCAACGTTCTTACACAATAGCTGATCATTCTTGCTAATTTTAGCTAGCCACTGCACTCTATTTGGTCACCAAAGAGAATATGTGCACAATCTGGTATGGGAGTGTAATTTGACAAGGTTATATAACTTTACGGACAGTATAATAGCTATGATGCACCCTTGTACTACAATATGACTTTTTGAGAGGTGGATTGACCAGAAAATCATGAATATTGATTTTGGGGTAAAAATCAGATTTTATTGCAATGTTGAATGATTCAGAGACAAATGATAGGTTGGTTTTGTTACACCGGCTGACCAGAAATGCTTTATTCAATGCTACAATGTACAGTATACAGTGCATTCTGATTGTAATCAATTACTCAATTCATGTTTCATTACTGAGATACTGAATGACTCGTGGTAGACTATGTTACAGTGTAAAGGCAACCTCTGAGGGATGGGCTGGATCCAAAGTGGCGCTGCCACTAAATTGTATTCACCAGTAACTTACATTTAGGTGTGTGTGTGTGTGTGTACACCCATGGGCAGGTACTCGGCCTGTGGCGGGGAGCCATCTAAAATCCCCCAGCTGAGACAATGGCTGCCAGGCACCTGCCGCTCTGCATGAGTAAATGTTAAGTTCAGACCCCACGTCTGCTGCCTCTCCATTGAACCAGTGTGATGTTAGTCAGTGCGCGTTTTTTGCTCATCCATTCTCTCACTCTCTCCCACCCTGCAGTCAGTACATGTCCTACATTTATTGCATTTTCTTTCTCACACTCACTCTGTCGCTCATACTCTTTCACTGCCTTATTCTCTCCCACACATTCTTGCACTCGCTTCATTCCTAATTTGTCTTGGCAATATCTGCCATTAATCCCTGCACTATTAGCAAACAAGGTGCTTTTCAGTGCCAGTGTTGTATAGAGGCACCACTAATATTTCACTATTTTTGTGTGTCACACAATGTTGCTCTGCATTCACCCTGGAATTTGATTATAATTGGCATGGCTCATTATATTTTATACATTTTGATATACCGCTGTTGCCATATCTGAATAAATAAGCACTCTATTTAGACTTTAGATGCATTTCCACAAATTGTTAAACATAAAACAATCTCCTTAGAATGTTATCTACGGTCTTCGTGGGGAAAGAGGCTGCTTCCCAGATTTGAATATTCTCAAATGTCCTCTGTTAAACAGTGCTTATGCAGGGATTAGAAAGGAAAATGGACTGCATCGCAGTCACGGACGCCTCGCTTCCAGCAACCTAAACACATTTCCGCGTTCCAAAGGAAACCCAGCAGAACCCCTGGTGAAACCAGCGGTTCATAGTTTGGATAGTAGGCTCATGTTCTCTGGGGACAAGGGGAGTAGGACAAGAAAATCTCCAAGGCTGGTTACTGTATTCCTCGTTGTGTCCCCAAAGGCCATCAACACTACCAGAAGTGTTTACGGTCATACTCAATGCAGTAGGTTGACCTGCCTTAACATGTCCATCACTGTACCAGTACCTAACACTGCCAAGGTAACCAAGTGAATGCCATCCTTTGCAATTTGGCCAAAATATTTCCTACTTTAACTACCTTGTGGGCTGAACCCACGTGGGGAGTACAGGCAACCTTCACCGCACGGACCTGCATTAGGAAGGCTCCCGTAGGTAATACAGGCATCACTTTTACTCCCTGTTCACACATTACAGCAAGGCCACGTACAACTCCAATATTTCAAGGTGACCAGCCGGCAGTGGTTGCTTACTTAAAAAAACAACAAAAACTAAAGAGCCACACGCACATCAATGGGGTTGCTGTAGGCAGTGTCAAAAGCTTTTAGATCCTTGGCGTGGGTACCACAAGTACCTGAAATGGTCCAACCATGCCAGCACTGTGATGAAGGTGCAACAGTTAACCGCAGGCAGCAACATTTGGATTGTCCCAGAGGTCTCTTAGAAACTTCTACAGTCGCACCATCATATTCTAGTGCTGCATCACTGCCTGTGATTGTATGTGTCTTTTGGAGGGTGCCGAAACCACAAACGTGACCAGGGACTATCTAGCGCACAGAAATAGTTCAGGAGCATGATAACCGGGATGAAGAGACCAAAGTAGAGCATCAACCCCTTGGCCATCCGACTATTAAACTAACTGCCAGTCTGCCCTGAACTGGGATTGTATTCATCACAGTGAATGCTGTACCATGTACATTGTGAACAGTGATCACTTTCCATCTCTGAATACCTATCAGTGGGATTTTCGATTTCTGTTTGAAATTAATACTTATTAATACCTACTTACTTAACTTTCTCGTCTTTTTTATTTGTTACTTTTAACGATCTACTAAAATCAAAAGCATTGTTTAGGATCAGATACACAAGCATTTTGTTACACCAGCATCCACTATAGTGTGAATGCAACCAGTAAAACTTTGACCTCAACTAAATTATAAATTATTTACCTCAACTAAATTATAAACGCAACACTTTAGTTTTTGCCCCCATTTATCATGAGCTGAACTCAAAGTTCTAAGACTTTCTCTATGTACACAAAAGGCCTTTTCCACTTAAATATTATTCACAAATCTGTATAAATCTGTTTTAGTGAGAACTTCTCCTTTGCCGAGATAATCTATCCACCTCACAGGTGTGGGATATCAAGATGCTGATTAGACAGCATGATTATTGCACAGGTGTGGCTTAGGCTGGCCACAATAAAAGGCCACTCTAAAATGTGGAGCACAATGTCACAGATGTCGCAAGTTTTGAGGGAGCAATTGGCATGCTGACTGCAGGAATGTCCACCTCGGCAAAGGAGAAGTGCTCACTAACACAGATTTAGACAGATTTGTGAACAATATTTGAGAGAAATAGGCCTTTTGTGTAAATAGAGAAAGTCTTAGTTCAGCTCATGGTAAATGGGAGCAAAAACAAAAGTGTTGCGTTTATAGTTTTGTTCAGTGTATGTCAAAAACGCTGGAGGATTGATTGAATAGTAAAGTGCAAATGTCATATGGGTCAAATGGCCCGGAAGAACACCAGACCTGCCTAAAAAGGTTGCACTCCTCAGTGACCCATGTATTAATGCCCCTACCCCTCCCTAACTTGGAATTGAAAAGAGGATTTACAGCAGTTTAAAAAAAATGTCCAAACCATAATCTATAGTTTTTCCTTTGACAAAGGTGTCACCCACGATGCACTAACAGCTTGCAAGTAATTTGAGAACAATAGTTTGTGAACAACTGATTATAATTTCTCAAACCATTGACCTTAATAATGTTAGGCCTATTACCATTGTACATTTGAGGACATTCTCGTTATGCTGACCCAAGCAGCTTGGCTGACATGTTTTTCTGTATTCTTGGTATTAAGTAGCTATAACACAAAATAAGCAGAAGCTACCTGATAGTAAAATAAAAGTATAGTATTAAACCACATTCTGGGCCCCAGTCAAAACACCCATCTGTCATTATTGTAAAACTTCTGCACGCTGGGGAGGCTCGAACCCATGTTTACAAACTATGCTTGTTAGTTGGCACTGTTACCTGGGACAACCAATTATTAGGTGCCATTTTCCAGATGGCGTAGGGCCACACTATCACTACATATTCTGCCCATGTCAACCATGAACAAACACAAACTCATGTTGCTGCTTTTTCTCCAACAGCATAATTTGCTGAGAGCAGAAATCTTGTGGCTGTACTATTGCGGCCATGTTGCATATAGCATACCACCAGATAGATAACTATAAGAAAGACATGAGTGCCTGTGGCAGTGGGAGTGCTACTTATAATGAATATACTGTGTTATTATGCAGGTTTTGCTAGTATCTAATGCCCATTATAGCCAACCAGAAGAGTAATCACCATCTTCCTTTGTCCAGAAGAGTCTGGTCAGCATCCAACCTTAAAAAGATGTTAGCTCCTAGTCTGCTGATGACTACACTTACAACCATTTAACAATTAAAATGACCTTCAGCTTATTTTGGCCATATGGGTTGATTGCTTGATGTTTGTGTAGCTGATAAATATTTGGGAGGTTTGAATATACGATGTAGCTATTTGTGCCAACAATAATTCCATATAGACATGTCTTAAAGGTGACAAGATACAAATTGATTGTGAAGGGAATTTATTCAGTTCTCTCCAAAATGTATATTTATGAAAAGTTCTGTATTTCCTGGGGAAAGGGATAAGCAAAATCACATTCAAATTCTGCCTGGATGGCATCTAGGCTGTGCAGTAGTGATAAGTGATTTTCAAAGACTACTCTTGTTTTGCCAGTTTGTAACTAAAAGGATTCTTAAGTTATTATCAACACAACATAATTATTTGCTATAATGTACTGTATATCAAGAATATTGCAAAGGAACAAAATATACAGTGGCACTAAAGTATTCACCCTCTTGGACTTTTGTTCATTTTGTGTTACAGAATATTTTGCCACTGATCAACAGAAAAAATATCCATTATATCAAAGTGAAAAATATCTACAAATTGTCCTACATTAATTCCAAATCCAAAGCAGAAAATAATTGTTTGCGTAAGTATACACCCCCTATAGCCAGTATTTCGTAGAGGCACTTTAGGCTACAATTACTGTATGGAGTCTGTATGGATAAATCTCTACCAACGTTGCACATATGGACACATTAATTTTAGCCCATTCTCATTTGCAAAATGGTGAAGCTCTGTCCAGTTTGATAGGGACCTTTGGGTGGGGACCAGTAAACAGCAATTTTCAACTCTTTCAAATTCTTTCTCAATTGGACTGAGGTCCAAGCAATAAGCATTTTGTTTATCAGCCACTCCTGTATGGCTTTGACTGTATGGTTTGTAATCATTGTCCTGCTGGAAGATGGAACATCTAGGTCTCATGCAGACTTCAACAGGTTTTCTTCCAAGATTTACCTGTACTTTCATACATCCATTTGACCCTCTATCTTCACAAGATGTCCACATCCAGACACAGAGAAGCATCCCCATTGCATGATGCTACTGCCTCCACCATGCATCATGGTAGGGATGGTTTTGTCAGGATCCTTTCTTATACTGCACAGTTCATGTTCCGTAAATTATTATCTGACAGTGCTATCAAATAGTTATAGGTTTATACAGTGTTACTCAAAGTCAGGGGACACTATCACTGGTGGACTTGCAGGGGAACTGTATACTGGGGTCACCAAATAGAAAACATTTTTGAGAATATTTATTCACTGATGAGTTTCTTTTCCAGAGGCATGTATACATAAAAAATGGTAAAGATATTAGGGTTATGTTATTATGTTAAGTTGGGGACATTTGGGGACATTCTGATATCGGATACCCAGAAATGTTGGCAGAATAAATTGGTTCCCTGCTTAAAAGATTTGCTCATGCATCATCCTCAAGTTAATAACAAGTGATATTTACTTTCTGAAATGTAATATCATCATGGGTCCCTGATTTGTAGTACACAAATATGCATAATTATTGATATAAATTCCCTCAAGTATTCTAGCTAATAGTTGGCAGGCATGATTTCAATTTTTGTGTTTTGATGTATTTCTAATGCATTTGGTAGATGTTATCTAAGAAATCTTCTCCTGCTGTTCAAACAGAAATCAAAGCATTTGCTTAATTTGTAAGATGAAAGTGAAGTAAAACATTTTCTATTCCTTCACTTACCCAAAATAGGCTTATCATTCATTTTACAGGTGGTCCTTTGAACTTTAATATTTGGTACTCATGAATACCTGGATAACTGTCAGCTTAAATAAAAGTGGTAATTTTAACTCAAGCACAATGGATTTCATCTTATTTTCCTACAACTTACTTTTTAAATAGTTAATTAACTCTACAAATTTCAGACCTGTACTGGCGATGACCATTGGTCATTGCTTGCTAAAAAATTATGTCAAGGAATAAACGAGACATGGTGGATGAGAAAGGAAAAGAAAAGGCAGAGAGTAATTTGCTACTGTTCAAATTTTAATTTTCCACCTCAGAGGAGGTTAGTTCCACATGAAAGAGAACAAAGATGCTGTGCATACAGAAAAATGCCATGAGCCTTTGACAATTCTAGAATGTCATTGTTTGTTTGTTTGTATTTATGGTTTTGTCACACAAACTCACCTCTATTTTTGTTTTTGTTTAGTTGGATGAGATAATAAGCTAAATTGCTCCATTGCACTGCAGGTTCTTTTCTACATGTTGTTTTTTCTAATTATTTCAAAGCTGTCATTAGTGTCACACTAAATGTAGCTATCCCTTATGGTAACTTGGATGTACTGTATATCGGAATACTCAGGCAATGCTGAGAAATGTCTTTGCATATTTATGGAAGTAATCTGTTTCATATTCCCTTTTCCCATGTTAGTCCAAAGTTTTACAAGCATGAACAGTGCCTCAACAAATTAGAGCATCTGCATACTTTGGGGTATTAGACAGTGAAACAGTTATGTTATGGGAGTACTTGAGATCTCTGTAATATCCTACAGTTTGACACCTAACTGTCATTGCTCCAAATTCTAAAAGAGTTGGAACCGCTGAAGGAATCGGAAATTGTGTTAGTACCTCACTAAAATAGATGTCGTCAAAACCTCAGCAACCGATCGAAATATGAAGGCCTAGAGCATTTCTGGGCATTTGTCATTAGAAATATTGACATTCAAAACTGTTTGTCAATAGTGAGCTTTGTAAAGTGCCTGTGTTTATAATCAAGTTCTGGAACACTGGTGCACAGGCTTTTAGAGTAAACGCATCTAACAGAAGCTGTCCAGTGGTGAATGATTTGCATTGAAACTGTGTACCTGAGTTGAAAAGGATAAGTTGTTGCATATGGCAGACATTGTCACTTGTACCAGGAATTATGAAAACTGTATGGCAGCTGCTACATTTGTTATTGTAAAAACAGACACTATATATGACTCATGAAATGTCTGCTTTTTTGAAAAGATGTTAGTTTGAGCCCACTGAAATCCTGGGTTTTCATGCGAGCTCCACTCGGACAAAAAGCCTGAGACTGTCTTTGTTCATCCACAAATCCACTGTGCGCACACCAGCAGCAGATATAGAACCACCCAGGATGAAACAGGGGCAACTGACATCAACCAGTCTACAACACTAGGACCAAGTACAAGACTTTGGCTGTCAAGGATTTGTGTCATGATCGGATATGACATTGACACACAAGGCAGCGATATGAAAAGTAGGCCATGCCTCTGCAGTGTTGCATGGTCTATGACTTACCACCAGTACTGAGCTTGTCACTGTCATGCCTTTCTTTGATTATTATTATTAGCCAGCAGCTTTCCAAGAGCAGCTGTTTCAGGTCAACCCAGTGGGACTCTGGAAGAACTATGCCCCCAAGACACAAGGAATTCATTTTCTTTTATCTCTGGCTTGCAGCCTTATTTACAGCTAATCTTATCTCTGCATCTGTGTGTTTAAGGACAGGCTTGTGAATTAATCGCTCTCCTTTAGTGGAGGCCCGTACCACATGTGCCATTTTGTATTCTGAGGTTGGCCACATATGGATGGAAGAGGACCGGGACACTGCATAAGTAGTTACTCTATTTTCTTCTTGCAGAAGCTTCTCCAAATAAAATTAAAAAAATGCTTCACCAAGTGGTTTTCTAAGCTATAGTTCATCCTTCACCATATGAGTACAATTGTTCATTTCCCAAGATAAAGTGTAGGCTACTACTTATCAATTCTACATCAGTGTCAGACTTGTGACCTTTTTTCAAGGACGATTAATTGAATAATCTATTATCAAAATGCCACATTGTGACTCACCTCAAAAAATGGCAGCTTTCAATCTGGAATATTTTGTGTCTAATTCCAAAAATGTTGATACGTTCAGCAGACACTCTTACCAGAGCGATTTACAATAGGAGTGCATACGTTTTCGTACTGCCACTCTGTGGGAATAGAACCCATAACCCGGCTGTTGCAAGTACTGCGCTCTACCAATGGAGGTACACAGTTGTTCTTTCTGTAAGCCCTCTGTTCTGCTTTTCTACATGAATAAAGGGATTGCATGGGAGCTGACATCTGTCTCGTATGATAGCACATCTCTTCTCCCCTTCTTCATTTAATAGGAAGAACAAAACCATTATCCTTCACGAGGTTGTCCATCTAGCTTAGTGGGAACATCTAATCTACTTTGTTATATTTACTTTGTCCTCTTACGCCCTTGCATGTCTTATTGAAAAAATATATATCCCGGTCTTTGGATTGTCATGTTGTTGCCACCAAATCCTTATTTAAGCTGATAAGTCTTTATGAAAGAAATTGTTTTTTGTTTCCTTTTTAACTCAAATAACTCAGAGTATGTGGCATTTTATACTGACATGCATTCTGTAAACAGTCACTTTGTGAACAGAACACTAGCACTTAGCAATAACCTCTTGGCAATTATGAATTGACTAATTAGTCATTATTGTGAGGTGATTGCCTTGGAAATATAATTAGCAGCCCCCCATTACCCTTGTACCGTTTCAATGTTCTCTGCAGGATTTCTCGGATGAGTCTGTTGTCTCCGACTAGTCTTTTGTTGGTAGCCAGCTTCTTCCTCCTTTTTTCAGAGGTCTGTGTTGCAAATCACAGCCTGTTCCCCATGTTGTACACTTCCCTAGATTGTTGGTCAAAGCTAGTGCATAATACAGGAAATAAGGTGTTATTTGTGTGCAGATGAGATGAAGGGAATGCCAGCCGTGATTTGCCCTTTGTGCTACGGGCCAGACTTGCTGATGCTGGGCTTAAGATGAAGAGCTAGCTCAGCAGCCCTGGTCCCCTCTTTCAACGACACATCCTTTTGTGCCCCCCTGGGCTGTGTGCGTGTATGCGCGTGTGTGTGTTTCAGCTCTGTAGCCAACGACTGTCGTGCGGTCCCTCTTAACTGGCTTTGGTAAAGTGACTCGTCAGTGAGGAGACTGGGGTTGGTTGTTGTTTGGCATGCCAAAGGGCTGTACGGTAAAGACTGTATACCCCTTTAATCATGTACAGTAGATGCTGCCTCCACTTTAGTTAGATTGGATAAATGGGTTCTGCCAGAGAACTGGATATTATGTTATATTGAGCACAACCTTTGTAAGTACTATTAAACCAATAGTGCAAACATGTTTCATGTCAGTTGAATGAGACTGCTCTTTTTAGAGTATAGGTAATTTCACACTGCAAACTGGGGCATGGGCTGACTCAGTGGGTTGATGGAGAAAAACCCCTGTGGGTATGTGATGGAAGTGGTGTTTCATCCGCCAGTTCTGCACTGGAACACTCTTTGATTTCAGCCAATCCCATCTGCAACAATGCCTACCACAAGGCCCTCTATACAGGCCACTACCTTTGATGCCAAACAGATACAACCGTTCTATTGAACACAAGCAAATTTACACATTGTGATTGCATTACAGAAGTAGGCGGGCGGTGTAAGCATACAGGGTTGACATGAAAAACATGATGGGGGCATTTCTTTTACTAGCAGCTGGTTCAGAACCTTCCTCCCACTTGATGGCTATAATGACATTCGAGGACACTTTCTGTCTCTTAATTAAGGGCAATATGTTAGTTTCTAATCCGCAGTCAGAGTACTATTGTTGGTAAATAGTGGTTAGCTGGTGATAAGTTCAGTGATTCTACAAGGTTTTAGCTCCTCATGCCCTAATTCATAGGCTAGGTGATCTTTGTTTGTTTTTCATCCAGAGTATCAAGGCCACTGAATTAGACTTTACATACTGTATGAAAGTTATAAAGCATGAGGGGATCTGGTATATGGCCAATATACCACGGCTAAGATCTATTCTTAGGCACATCATGGAGTTAGTAAAGATTGAGCTGGCTCATACAGTTGTGCTCAAAAGTTTGCATACCCTTGGAGAATTGATAATATAGGTACCATTTGTAAAGAAAACATGAGTGAGCCGGCAAAACACATCAAATCAAAGGCACACTCATAAAACAAAACATGGCAACAAAGAAAATATTCACTGACCCCTGTTCAAAAGTCTGCATACCCATAGTTCTTAATACTGTGCCCCCTCTTTTCAGCTAATATCTCCATAAATATAATACATATCTCCATATAAAAATAATTTCCCCCCAATGTTGTTCTTCGGACTGATAATTCACTGAACACCTTTTTAAAAAATGTTTACTTGATAGTCTCTGTCCAATAAGAGGAAATGGTTAAGTGCAGTTAAAGGGTGCAGTAATGACTGTGAAAGTGGCTAATGGCCAGACAATTAATATTTTTTTTATATATTTAAAGTGCAGGTCTCTGTTAATGACATGTTCATTCTTTAACTGTTTCCAATCATTTCTGTTCTGTAGGTAAATATAAGGTTACTCTTTTTAATTTGAACAACAATATATGAAAACATCTATAGATTTTTCTTCTCTGACTAAACATTTTGTATTTAAACTTTAGGAGTCCCCACCATGACAAAATATATCTTCCTTCTCAAATACTGTCTCTCAGTTGGCCGCTGCATACCGTCCACTCGTATATTTGGTTTGGTGCCATCCTCCTCTGACAGAAAACTTGGCATGTAACATGATATATTGGCATGCATTACGCATTCATTACACCCAACTAGGATTTACAGTCCCTTCTCATAGTTCATCTTCCTTTTGAGTAGTATATTTTGACACGGTATATCTAGCAAAAAACAACAACCACACAAACCATCCAAAGATCACACAACGCATCCCCTCTTCTACCTGAGGGCTTGGGATCCTCTTGATTTGACCACCTCCAAAAGCTCTGAAATTAGAGATGCTCAGCCCAAATGCAGTGAAGATATGGACTAACAGTGTGTCTCGTAAGTGCACTAAAAGAAAACAAATCTGATGTCAATAGTGTTTTGGCATCACTCATCATAAAACCTTTTACGCTGAGGCTCTCCGGGCTGCAGTAAAAGCTTTTTCATTCAATGCTTTTTTCATTCAGTGTATCCAAGATTAGAGAGAACTACCCTGCCTTATTGTGGGAGGAGAAAGGAGGACATTGTTGGTTGTTTGTGTGTGCAGTTGGTATACAGCTCTTGAGTTTGATTTCTCTCTTTTTTTTATATTTTCTCTTTTCTCTTATCTTGTCTGTAGCGAGCAAGTGGAGCGAGCAGTGAATCCAGATGGCTCGCTATTCCCGTAGCCATTAAATGGGCTGGTCGGTGTCCTAAATGGCAACTTGTTCCCTACATAACTGACCATGTTTGATCTGGGCTGGCCCAGAGGGTTCTGTTCGAAGTGGACTATGTTGGGAATTTGATGACATTTGGGATGCAGACTTAGTCCACTAGAAAAAAAGCATGAGCATTGGAGTGCAGCGAATGGCTCCTGTACCGTAGCTTGTGTCATGTAACAAAGCCCTCTGGGTTTTCTTAGTTGACAACGCTTGCACCCTAAATGGCATGCTTTACCTACATTGTGCACTATTTTCAATACGAGCCTGCAACCTTGCTACCCAACCCAAGCCCAGAAGGTTCCAACGCTGTATGCTGGTTAACTTGGGCGTATGCTGGCCACGGGTATAATTTTAGGAATGACAAAATGTTGAAACAAATGTACATATAAAAGGCTTTTGATCCTGTTCTACTACTTAGTGTCTTTCTATAGACAAAATCCTAACATGTTGTTAGGATTGCTTTAACCGAGATAAATATAAGATCAGATCATTGTCCATACAAGAGAAAAAGTACCAGTTAACAACTCTCTCACGGCTTGTCATTGAGCAGCCTAAAGCGGAGCCGTTGCTATGGATACACACAGCACAGAGTGGGGGTAGCGCAGGGAGTGGGGTACAGACAAGATGAGCAGCTATCAGTTACTTCTGGTTTGGGCATGGGCATAATTTCAGCATTGGTAATGCCGGGTGGGCAATGGTATAATGTCTGAGGTTGCATTTCTGCTTGCGTAGGGTTGTGTCAAAAGTAGTCTACGATATAGGGAATAGGATGCCATTTAGAACAGGGTCTGACTACAGGATGGACGGAACTGATTTTAGTTGATAACCAATGATTTGGAGCAAAGAACAACCGATGTGGATTTTTTTAGGCCGGTATATTTTATTAGGGGAATATTCTTCGGAAATGCTGATTTTAAAGAATGAGAAAATGATAAGGAAACTCTTTAAATGAAGTAATCTTTTACTTACAGTGGGGAGAACAAGTATTTGATACACTGCCAATTTTGCAGGTTTTCCCATACAATCATACAATGTGTTTTAGATTCCATCTCTCACAGTTGAAGAGTACCTGTGATAAAAAAATTACAGACTTCTACATGCTTTGTAAGTGGGAAAACCTGCAAAATCGGCAGTGTTCTCCCCACTGTATACATGCAAAAACACTGACAGTAGTATAAGGAAATGAGGCCTGTATGACATAAGCTGTATTACAGTAGTTGGAAATAATGGGTAAAATAAAATCCCTCGGAAGCCTAAGCTGTAGCATGCAGTCTGTATTCAAGTGCAATTGAAACCTTCCTTCTATGATCACCCCTGTCAGTATATCACCATGTATAAAGTCTCTTGTTTTATATGAGGTATATACAGTGTCCTTCCTCATCTCCCACAGCAATTTTAGATTTGTCAGTCACTCCATAATCCTGGAGCAATTTGGTGAAAACAAACCCGCGTAAATAAAACATCTCCCTTTCCTTGAGGAGGTCATGTTGTGTTCCCTTGTTATCTTCCATGTGGGTGCCTTGTTCTTTCATTTTGTGTTCATTTTGGATCTCAAATGTTGGTCATTCAACTCCTGTACAGTTTTATCTTCTGTGCATTTACAGTATATTTTTTGGCTACAGGTGCGTACATTTCTGTAAACCTTTTTCCTTATCATGTGTGTGTGCCTGTGTGTCTATGTGCACCTTAAATCCTTTGTCAAGTCTCTCACCTCATCCCAAGACTTGAGTTACTGTCCATTCCCTGCACAGTGCATCGGTATCCCAGCATCCCTGTGATTGAAACCTGCTTTTTTTGCATCTGCTTCTTCCCTTCGAGACCTGCAAAGAGACCCAGCTAAATTACATCCTGCCCACAGATTTATTGATGCAATGTTTGCGTTTATAGCCTAGTGTTGCTCTCCCTTCCCGAACCGATGTTCTGGTGGACTTTGCTAGGCTATCATTTCTGGGCTCCTTTGTGTACATTTTTAACTAGATTCTATATTATAAAGATATGAGATTGTATACTTGTAAAACTAGCATGTCTCTTTCGCACATGCACACACACAATGGAACTTTTCTGAGACATGTTGCAACCTACAATATTTACATTGTTGTAAAAAGAAGAGAGTAACTTAGGAACTGTACCCTTTGGGGATCTCAAGCGTTAAAAAGCTTCTGCTTGGATCACTCAACCACACACATCTAGACAAAATGTTCACCATTGGCATTTGGTCTGTTAAAAAATAGTTCAAAATAACACTGTAGGCTACTTTAAAACAACGCTGCGTAACACAAAGGACTATCCACATGAAACTGAGTTTAATGGTTACCATGCAGAATGATGCTGAGTGAATGTGTTTTCTTTCCCTACAGTAACATCATTCTATTTGGTTCTGTTAATAGTGTGACACTGCACACATTGATTTATCATTAATGTAACTTTATTAAACTACCTAATTCCAGCCTCTTCTCTATGTGTAGAGCAACACGTGTTAAGTTGGGCTGGGCATTCTCCAGGTTGGCCCGAAATATTTATTTGTTTTGTACCTGGTAGTTAGTTGCACTCACCCGGTGTCTTATGATTGAATCATACCTGATTAAAACCAGAAGGGTTTTGAACCTCCAATACTGCAGTTGAATAGGCAAACAAAGACAGGCACTGAACGTAATCTGTACAATATGTGAAACGTTGCTATAATAATGTAGTCAAAAGTATGTTTCCTTTAATTTCAGTTTATTGGCATGGTTTGAGTTGTTAGAAAACACATTTAAATTTTATTGTGTGCAACATAAATATGATGAGGGTCACTGTTTTTACTAAAGACCTGGATGAGGAGAAAGAAGAACCCTGCCCTAGTTTAATATAGACTACTGTAATTTTAGCCAAACCAGAAAAGGATCCAAGCAAGCCTAGTTCAGGTGGTCTGCAATTAAAAGTGATAAATGTTGATTATTGCCCTGCCTGGATTTGAACCCTGATCTCCCACTTGAGCAGCAGTGTCTTTAACAACTACACCACCATGTTATATGTATGCCATGTGTCAGTATAGCATCTTGATATTAAATCATTCTGTCTCACATTAACATGCCATGTTTGAATATTTCGCTAGACACCATTAAGCATTGTGTTAAACTGATTAACGTTTCTTATTGAGTTCACCTCCACCACTGGTTGTTTTAACAGCTTATTAGCCAGTAATAGGCTTACTAGCATCTAACTTATTACTACTTGGAATAGTTATAAGAACTGAGTTCTACTAAGGGGTAGTCAGTCAATCACTCACTCAGTCAGTTAGACACATTCACTCTTCTTGGTTAGCTCCGCTGGATTCTTTTATCTTTTAACTTTTTTTAAACAAAAAATTTGCTTTGAGAATCTACTACCTACTACTCTAATAAAAACATTCTATAAAATACATGTATTTTTAAGACAGTATAATTGCATTCTTTTTATGACAGAGCACAGACCACAACAGTTTACTCTGTTAATTATATAATTCTTACTGTTCGCTCAAAATGTAGGTTTTGGGTATTGACTGTGCTTAGGGAATGTAAGGGTGTCTCTTGTCTGTTTAATGAACAAAGTTAGAACTGTAATGTAATTTGCATGGTGCAGGGGCTGAACAGACCAGAAACATAATTAAACAAAAAATGTGCTGTTCTATTCTTTGGAAATTAATAATGAATTTCTTTATCTAGCCAGAACATAGTTTGACAACGTTTTGAATAGCTACACTTTTTATTCAGTATTACAGGAAAATGAACACATTACAATGTAATTATTTCCATGCGATATTAAAGTATGGCACGCTGATAACTTCCTCTTATTAATGTGAAGAAATTAAAGCAGTGAAGGTCTAAAATGAACAGAGGAATTTATAATGCAACAGCTGGCAGGATACCATGACAACGTTCTCAACAAGCTTGTTGTTACTACCAAGCACGCAAAAGCAATGGTGATATTTGGAAGGCATACCTTTTATAGGTAAAGAAATTGTCAGTTTGAAATGGGATAATATTACCATTAGCCAATTGTATTTACTGGAGACATACTGCATACCTAATGTGAAATCAATAATAAAAGACATTAAAACAATGGCCTCAGCATAGAGCGAAACCAACCATAATCCTGTTGAGTGAGCAGGATCTGATGTATAAGGATTTCAGCTGTGCTATCTATGTTAGTCTACTTCTTGGGAAGGTGATCTGGAGCGTGCGTTCTTGAATGGGGTTTTCTTTATTCATTCCCTTCAGGCTTTCACATAGTTGCTGAAGTGGGCATGAGCTATTGATATCAAGGGCTTTGTGCTTCCCTCACCATCAGGTTAAGCACCATGAGCAGATGCTCTGCTGATTAGTCAGTTTGTTTTCTAATAGGAGACTACTGATATCCGCATTCCAAATTGCAGTGCTGTAAGGAGTAGAGGCCCTTAGGCCTCTGGTCAAGGGAATACAGTACCATTTTGGGAAGCAGACAGTGTTTAATGACCCTATTGTAAGTTATTGTATGTTTATCCCCACAAGTCGGTAAAGCCTGATGATCTGACACGGCTAGAAGCATGATGCTATTGTTGTTTTTTAGACAGTAGAGCCTGTTGTCTTTTCTAGTTGTTTGTGTTGCACTTGTTGTTCGTTGAGAGAGAAACAGTGAGCAAGAGGTGTTTTGCATTTTCATTATTCATTTGCCTGGGTATGTATAACGTATGTAGTTCTTCATAAATGGGTCTGGATCTCACCCACTGTTTGGATGACAGTAGGCAAATTATTTTCCATAGCTGATTTTTACACCCTGCAAAATGTCTACATCCCCCTGAGGGTGCTACTTTAATTTCCCCCTGAGGGTGCCAGTTTAGTCTTCTTTCATTTAATTTCACCTTTTCCCTTTTCCAATTTAATCTGAAGGCAAACATTGATCAAAGTGGTTGTCTTTGCACCAAATAATCCTTACTTTTTAGTGATGACCAGTAGGGTGAGAAAGTTTGTAGAAGGTTGATTAAGATTGACAAAAAAGACTAGCAAATGAATATTTTAAATGTTGAGCTATATTGTATGCAAACAAAATATCTCAACTTGTGATCACTGAACCATTTTCTTAAATGTGTAATGAATTTTAGACCACAATGAGAGTGATTTTAGTTAATTTCTTCAAACAGAATGCTTCTAGATGCCTGATATCCTTTATCTGCACTTATGCACTGCCCTCTTATTTTAAACCACAGGCTTTAAATGGGTTACTAATATAATAGTGAAAGTTGATTTTGTTGCTGATTTACCTGGTTACATTTATTTTTATGTTTTATTAGGTTGCCCAGATATAGCTAACATACTGATTACTGTGCTGTTCCTCCAATAATGGCTTGAATATTTGTTAATAATTATTGCTTGTCGATGTAGTCTTCTAGACTGAAACTATAGCATATTTATTTAAAGATGAGACATGATGTCAGGCGAGCAAGTGCTTCTAACTATTAGCCTATGTTTCTTGTTAAAATGTGAACAAATATAACTGAATACTAGCCAGGTACCAAATGATCACATCCTATGCTGCCAATCTAGCTCTGTGTCAACAGTAATTGCTTGATTTATAGTCCAAAAAGTTTTCCAGACTGTGAACATTCCAGGTTAAATGTGGCAGCTAGCATTCAGACCTGGTTATTTTCTCTCAAAGCATAGCCTTTTGAAATTACTGTATGTGTAGACTACTCTGGATAAGCATTTCCAGCTATATAGGTAGTTTTGTAATTAATATCACTTGATCAATACATTCTGAAAAAAAAAACCTGAATGAGTAACTATTGTAATTACACATTCTCTTACAGCATGTAACTAATATTTTCAAATCAATTATTTAGAAGTGCAGGCCAAAATGTAATGTTATAACAGTGCAACTATACTAAATGCACCTAAAACCAGGGTTGGTACATAAGCTTGTTTTTGTTAACAACAATTGTAACAAATTCATTAACTACCAGTCATTTATTTATTCATTTTTTGTCAAAAACTGCTGAAAGATAACAGTACTTAAAGCCACTTCCGTGAGGGACAGAAGAAAATCCAAAGTCATCTAGCAACAATGTACAGTATATGCTTCAACCGTGAGAAGAAGCACTAAGGGCGCCAAAAGAATAAATGGTCATTCACATACACTTGACTCCATATAATATGACTGTATGTTCTTCTGCCAAATGAATCTCATTTCAGTTAAAATCCACAAAGCTTAAAGGCATTCAGATCACCCTGGCCAGCATGGTTTGTTTTTGTTTTTGCAGTCTGACGTAATCCAATTACTGTAATGCTATTGAACCCAGTAACAATGTAAATATATGTGATAATCCACCCAAACCGAATATCCGTTTTCTGTCAGAAGACCAGGATTGTTTTTATGTGATTTGAGAGTACCTCAAGCTAGGTCACAGTGATTTTCCGGATAGATTTGAGAGGGTAAACCAACAAAAACATCTGGCTACAGTTTATCTAGTGGGGGAATTCTATGAAAATAGAATACTGCCAAAATGTTTGTATTCACAGCAAACAACTTCAAATGTGAGCCATGATTCGTAAATACCCAACATACAATCCACACGTTACCTGTGATCCGTAAATATACAGGAGCGAATCCATGATTGTAAACCATGATTTGTATATACACAGCACAAAAGTCACAAAATGCACAAATGTAAGTCACTATATACAAATAAACACTACCTCACTAGTTTTTCTTTTACAAAATAGCATTTGTATAAACGCAACCAGATTTTTGTCAGTCAACACTTTCGTGTTAGAATTGTTGAGTGTGCTTTTGTGGATCACGTTGTGTGTATGGATCAGTTTACATTTGTGCACCAAATTTTGTCAGTTATGTTCAGAGTTCTGGCCCCTGCTGACAAAAGCTAGCTCAGAGGATAATTTGATTCCACAATTAGATTCCCCACCATTATTCTCAGCCGGGAAAAACTTTCCATTTTCCCCTCATGGCGAGTGGAAATCCGCCTTTGTAGAATTCCGCTAAATGGCAAGGATCCATTGGAAAAAGTATTAGCCTTCCTGTCCACCGCTAGCTGCTTTTTCAGCCCACTCTCTGGCTCGCCACAGGCTGAACTAGGCTTGGTTTGTCTTTCTGGTTCCACAGTACTCCAAGGCTTAAGAATGTCTTGATTTAGACAGTGTGTGTTTATCATTGAACATTTAATCAAATATTGCTTTCTTAATAGATGCTGCAAAAGTATTTAGGATGATGATAGCCAGGCATCTAGAGCAGAGTAACCTAGTCTTCCCGTAATCTTTCTGTTGGAGGAGTGTGTATATGATGTGTTCAAAGGATGGACTAATCAGCTGGTTTTATTTACACACGCTGTCACGCAAGGCTCTCAGACTGAAATATACATGGTCTATTTAAGGTAACAGCTGTATGATTTTGAATGTAGTAGATTTATCCTGCCTTGCACAATTAAGCCTGGTTACAGCAGAGACACGTCAGAACGTGCGAGCAGCCTTTTGAAATAGTTGTATACCTTTATTAGCATTATTAGGTGGCTGTCCTTGCACTTAGTAGCCCTTAGTATTTACTTAATATCTGGGCACTGCCAGTGATAATGTATACCCTGGTATGGTTTAGGAATGTAATGCAAATGTGGATACTGCCCAACACTGTCATGCTGCTTCCCTTTAATGGTTATATGATTTGATGTACTTATTGTGTGGGTGCCTGTGTGTGATTATGAATATGATATTCTAGGACAGTGCATTGTATTTGGTCACGTATTTCATTAGCAACACATTTGAAACAGAAAACAGTAATTGTGTTGCCATGTGTTATTAGGGGGAACTGTTTGAAAAAAATATGAATATTCTTATATAGTCCATTTCCATCAAAAGGGCAACTAATAACAATTTGTGCCTTGCTTTTGACAGTTTCATTGCTATGTACTTAAAATGCTTTAACATCTCATGTCCCAATTTAATGTTTGAAATCCACAGAAGGCAATTTAGGGTTAACATGAAGTTTATCAAATATGATCTTGGCATAGGTCAACTGGGATATGCAAAATTAAGGATAGAGGCATATGCAGATAGTTTTATTCCATGCACATTCTTATAGATCACATCAGGCAATGACACATTGTTTATCCGCCATGTTCTTCACATTCCTTCACCAGCTGTTTAATAGTGTTTGGGTGTCATAATCTTTGTTTAAAGGCTGCAAGTATCTATGTATGTATTGTTGAATTGGAGGTATTGTGGTCTAGTGCCTTCAGGAGGTACCGAACACCCTTTGACTTTTTTTATTTTGATGCATTAAAGCCTGAATTTAAAATGTAAATAGATTAATGTCTGATGTCCATGTATTATGTCTTACCCATTATGTTTTGCAATGGTATGCACTCCGATTTGAATGTTGTAATAGTCATTGAAGTGACAACAAGTATTTTGGTATAAATAATCTTAAAGGAACAGGCTATTGGCTTCAACTTTTCATCTAACCAATGACACAGGTGATATGCTTTAGTCACTCTCACTTGAGAAACTCAATGTAAGACTAATGATCTTATGTCATGATGATATTCCTGAAGTCCTTTTACGGTGTAGGTAATTTATTTTCCACAGTTACGGTTTTGTGGAAGGGATTACAGGAAACCAGTTGCTCTGAATCTAATACATTTATATTAAATATTAGAGGTTTTATCATCTGTGTTTTTATTTTCATTATTTGAAAATAATCTATAGTTAGAGGTATATGTGAAATTAAATTAATAGTTTTTTTTGAGAAGGTATATATGATGTAGTTAGCCTAATACAGTATGTCTAGTTTCATCTATTAGGCTACAAATAACTCATGTTTTTAGATGACTTGTTCTATACTTGTCTTATTTTGCTAAGTGAATCATAGTCCATAGCAAGAACATTCAGTAACTGGAAAATTTGATTAAATATAATGCATGCATGTATTTTTGATGTGTTTAGTTAATCCATCAAAATGTGCCTCGATGTCTGACAGTCAGAAATAGCTATGGGATGACTAATAAAAATTGTTATGGCATAATTTAAATTCAAATGATGTGCTGCATAATGCTTTAAGGCACAGAACCTTCAATATCAAATGTTTGTTATGGTAGTGTCTGAGTCATCCACATAACATTACTAAACATGTCAAACATTATTTAAATATTTTGATTTCTAGACCTAGTGCAATGATATTTTCAGTATATTTATTTTCCATATTTTTGGGGAATCTTGTGAAAACTGACAAATGCAGCATGCTATCAGAAAATACTGGGAGATGCATTCTTCTTGCATTCTTCTGCACAAAAGCTGCACGTGAGACACACTTGGACTTTCCAGCATGACAGTGACCCAAAGCACAAGGCCAGGTTGACCCTCCAGAGCTTACAGCAGAAAAAGGTGAAGGTTCTCGAGTGGCCATCACAGTCTCCTGACCTTAATATAATTGAGCCACTGGGAGATCTTTAACGTGAAGTTCATGCAAGACAACCAAAGACTTTGCATGACCTGGAGGTGTTTTGCCAAGACGAATGGGCAGCTATACCACCTGAAAGAATTCGGGCCTCATAGAAAGTATTACAACACTGCACACTGTCATTGATGCTAAGATGGGCAATACACAGTATTAAGAAGTAAAGGTATGCAGACCTTTGAACAGGGGTCAGTTTACATTGTCATGTTGCAAAGTCCACATCCACTTCAGCTTCAGTTTTTGGACAGATGGTCTCAGATTTTCCTTAAGCACCCTCTGACATAATGAATAATTCATAGTAGATTCGATGATGGTGAGCTGACTAGGCCCTGCTGAAGCAAAGCAGCCCCAAAACATGACATTTCCACCCCCATTCTTCACTGTTGGGATGTGGTTTTTGTGCTTAAATGTCTTCTGTTACTGTGCCCAAATATTTAAACTTTGGATTAATCTTTCCACATTGTTCCAGAAGTCCTAGTCCTTGTCTAGATGTTCTCTGGCAAACCTTAGACTTGCCAGGATATTTCTTAGACAGCAAGGGTTTCCTTCATGCACATCTCCCATCAAGCTTGTGCAGTCTCTCTCAGATTGTAGATGCATGTACGTTGACATTTTGAGATGTATTGTGGCATAAGCTACCTCTAGGCCCTGTGATAACATTATAGGATTGTTTGAGAGTTCTTTAAGTGTTTTTTAGTCTGCTCTTAGGCTGGTCTTGGTAGGATTGCCTGACCTGGCCATGTTGGCTGTTGTTTTAAATGTTCTCCACCTTGAAACATTAAGGGAACAAGTAATCATCACAGTATAACACCAAGTCAGTTTCTATATTTCCAGTTAGGAAGCATAAGAGATTGTGAATCAATGTCACCTGTTTTGGTACAAATGAAAGTGACAACATGTGCACTGGAGAGGAAACAGCAAGACAACCCCCAAAAATTGAATGGTTTTGCAGGTGGTGGCCACAGACAATTACTTTAACCTTATCCTTTCTGATGGATTTTTCTCCAGTTTTCCATTTTGCTAGGGAGCTTGTCACTACTGGTAGCATGAGGTGGTACCTGCAGCCCATTCAGGTTGCACAGGAAGTCCAGCTCCTCCAGGATGGCACATCCATACTTGCTGACGCAAGAAGGTTTGCTGTCTCCCAGTACAGTCTCAAGAGCATGGTGGAGATACCAGGAGATGGGCTGTAACTCAAGGAGAACTTGACACCTCTCAACAATCAGGAGCATACCAAACTAAATGTCTGTAAATATTTTACAAGTTGTTTGAAGACATTACTTTAGTTTTATTGTTGTTATACTACCTCCACCTCTCAGTTTTTTTTATTTTTAAATGTCCATATGTTGGAAAAGACATCTGTTGTCATGGTGTGTCCCATCGTTTTCACATACATAGTTTTTTTTCTTTTTCACATAAATTGCACTGTAAATAGGTTTCAACTATCCTTAGCCTATCACCCATGTTTCCATAAACCACTCTTGATTTCTGTGTGCCATTATGTTTTTTAGCGCTTCTGTAATTTCATTTGAGATTTTTTTTGTAGGAATATTATGATAATTAAATCAATCCTAATTTTCCAGATTGCCACATACGGTTTTGTAGTGTTTATGTTGTCCAGCCACTCCAGAAACATGCTACATAGGTGCAATACAAAGATATAAATATATACACTCACCTAAAGGATTATTAGGAACACCATACTAATACTGTGTTTGACCCCCTTTCGCCTTCAGAACTGCCTTAATTCTACGTGGCATTGATTCAACAAGGTGCTGAAAGCATTCTTTAGAAATGTTGGCCCATATTGATAGGATAGCATCTTGCAGTTGATGGAGGTTTGTGGGATGCACATCCAGGGCACAAAGCTCCCGTTCCACCACATCGCAAACATGCTCTATTGGGTTAAGATCTGGTGACTGTGGGGGCCATTTCAGTACAGTGAACTCATTGTCATGTTTAAGAAACCAATTTGAAATGATTCAAGCTTTGTGACATGGTGCATTATCCTGCTGGAAGTAGCCATCAGAGGATGGGTACATGGTGGTCATAAAGGGATGGACATGGTCAGAAACAATGCTCAGGTAGGCCATGGCATTTAAACTTGCCCAATTGGCATTAAGGGGCCTAAAGTGTGCCAAGAAAACATCCCCCACACCATTACACCACTACCACCAGCCTGCACAGTGGTAACAAGGCATGATGGATCCATGTTCTCATTCTGTTTACGCCAAATTCTGACTCTACCATCTGAATGTCTCAACAGAAATCGAGACTCATCAGACTAGGCAACATTCTTCCAGTCTTCAACTGTCCAATTTTGGTGAGCTCGTGCACATTGTAGCCTCTAATTCCTATTTGTAGTGGAGATGAGTGGTACCTGGTGGGGTCTTCTGCTGTTGTAGCCCATCCGGCTCAAGGTTGTGCGTGTTGTGGCTTCACAAATGCTTTGCTGCATACCTTGGTTGTAACGAGTGGTTATTTCAGTCAAAGTTGCTCTTCTATCAGCTTGAATCAGTCGGCCCATTCTCCTCTGACCTCTAGCATCAACAAGGCATTTTCGCCCACAGGACCGCCGCATACTGGATGTTTTTCCCTTTTCACACCATTCTTTGTAAACTCTAGAAATGGTTGTGCGTGAAAATCCCAATAACTGAGCAGATTGTGAAATACTCATACCGGCCCATCTGCAACCAACAATCATGCCACGCTCAAAATTGCTTAAATCACCTTTCTTTCCCATTCTGACATTCAGTTTGGAGTTCAGGAGATTGTCTTGACCAGGACTACACTCCTAAATGCATTGAAGCAACTGCCATGTGATTGGTTGATTAGATAATTGCATTAATGAGAAATTGAAACAGTGTTCTTAATAATCCTTTAGGTGAGTGTATATCAATCAAATTTCAATCAAATTTATTTATAAAGCCCTTTTTTATACAACAGCAGTTGTCACAAAGTGCTTTACAGAGACACCCGGCCTTAAACCCCAAGGAGCAAACAACAGTAATGTTGAATTTCAGTGGCTAGGAAAAACTCCCTAAGAAGGTTGAATTTTAGGAAGAAACCTAGAGAGGACCCAGGCTCAGAGGTGTGACCCGTCCTCTTCTGGCTGTGCCGGGTGAGATATTAAGATTCCAGTTGGAATAATAAATACATTTCTCTGGGCTAAATCCAGAGTCTATTTGATTTTAGACTAGGTCAGAAGTATGACCAGGTGGACAAGGACAGGGACAGCAACGGGCCCCCCAAACCAGGTAATCCGCAGGTGTGGACCAGGACCTCATCTCCTCCTAAAATGTAAAACTGGATGAGACTGAAAAAAAGTTAGTAGTGCATTCCTCATATCCCCCAGCACAATAATATAGCAGCGTAACACCTTGGAACTGTATATATATATGTTTTTTTACACAACATCTGCAAACTTAGCTTATGATGTTTGTTTGCCTAATATACACTACCGAAAAAAAAAATGGGGCCAAGAAAAACACATTGCAATAAAAAAGACATACACACAGTACAGTTCATATACATGGTTTCTACTGACTCCTTTTACCTTTTTCTTTAGTTCATGTATATGACGTGTTGACATTGATTCATTTACAAGTCTTAGTCCTAATTACAATTCTGTTAGAGGTTTACAGGAAATCAGACACATGTTAGTTTAGAGATCTACATGTGTTAGTTTATATAATTGCAGAAAATATTTGTTTAGAAAAATGCAGATTTAGATGAACATTTGCTTAGATGATGTCAGATAGTAGTTAGTTTAAAAATATTCAGATAGTTGTTAGTTTGGATAAATTCCAAAATATATTTTGAAGCCTTTACTTTGCTGAGGGAGAGAGATTATAATTTTAAGATTATAATTGTATGATTATCATATGTGTCTTGGACCTACAAAACAGACATACAGGGTCAATCCACTTATCAGCTCCAGAGAGAACCATCAGGTTTTTAGACCCACATATTATTACCCCCTCTTCATAGAGAATAGTACATGTAATATAAGTATATTTTAACATAAAAAAAGAAATTCATCATTCTGACATTGCCTAAAATAAAGATTGAGTTACTAACCCATATAAAAAAGACATCAGTGAGTTGAGAAGGGTGTCTAAGCTGGTTAACATAGGCAGAATTTAGAACAGCTGGTTTTAAGTCAGACCTATAGACATGCTGGAGTGCATATGCAGACAATGAAACCTCTTATTATATCTGCACCAGCAAGGCCTTTTGCTTGTTATTCTACTAGTGTGATTTCAATGAAAAAGTGCATCCAGGGATGCCAGTAGTGAGCGGACCTTTTGGTTTTTAACAGCACAAATGGAGTTCTGTGGTGGAAAAGAGAATGACCTGCAGCAGGGAAAACAAGCTGCTCATCAACTGTGCCCAAATTAAGTGATCACTTTCAGAAAACTTCTTTGCACATAAGCAAAGATTGTTGCATGCCCCCACCGTGAGTGCTAAAAAAGAACATACTCCACTGCTCAATGGCATCAACATGTCCTGGGGCCTGCGCGTCTGTTTGCTTTCAAATGTTTGGAATGTTCACCTTGAAGATGTCTATTTCTCCTCCAATTACTACTGCATCAATGGTTTGTTCCTGCATTATGTTGTACAAAATCACCACCTCTGGCACGATCAAAGAAAATAACTTGATCCCTTGGAGATATGTGGGAGTTTTATGAAGGGGCCATATGCCTTGCTGCTGGAGATCTCATCAAACCCTGGATGCGTGTGGATGTCCTCGATGTGCTGGGCCAGTCGCAGAGCACTGATGGTTCTGCTTTTGATGTTTCATCATATAGCCAGTGGCCTGGGGACCCGTCTGTTCATTGACTACGAGACCGGCATGTTTTTTTTGGTGAGAAGAGGGTGAAAAAGGACGAGAGGTGTCCAAAATTACACTAAGTACACTCACTTTCCTGCCCAGGTTGCGAAAGAGCTGGATTCATTTGATGTGTATAACAGTGCGTAACGTCTGCTCAGCACATCTACCCTGTCATAGATCTGTGTAAACAGCTTCTCCTTCAAGTTCAATGGTGCCATGACTTGTGTAAAGGGACCATATGTAAGACTGCTTGCATAAATACAAGCATAAATGACCAGAAGGCATCTAAAGTTAATGTTTTAAGTTAATGTTACAAATATGTTTTTGTAACATTAAGATATTCCTCATATATAATTTTTCCCCAGTATGTCTATCAATTGGCATTGACGTGTAGTCTCCTCATACTCGCAGTACTATCTCCCCACCCTAAACAAACCTGGGCTAGCTAATGCTATTCCCATTGAATTCAGTAAGGGATGAGGAGTAGGGGCCAAGTAGTTTCATTGTTTGAATTCAATCTTATAAATTTAAGAGGCAGGATTCTACTCAGTGCCCCTTTAATGGGATTGGAGAGGACAACACCAGTATTGTCTTTCACCACCTGCAATGCTCTCATATTTGCCACATTATTTAATGTATGCTTAAACTCCAGTAGGCATGTACCTAGGGTCGGTTTCCTGGTTGTGAAGATTGATGGCTTGTATGTTCGCAGTGTCTAGCTGAGCCACAATGTTAGATTTTTCCCAGTAATCTGAGTTTAATGACATTATCGATATGTGATGCAATTGTCCTGTTTTGATACCCTCTCAGACACATGCTATGAATCCTTAAACCAGACTTGGACAGCATATTTCTTCATTCTGACTCATTATAAGAAAACTTGCCATATGTATACTGTGATTGAAGGACTTGAAAGTAAATAAGTGTGTGATTTTTTTTTTTTGTTTCTCCATATATAGGTATCGTGCTCTCCAGTTTTGAGACATTAAAGTCAAAATCCCTATTTCGGCTGTGAACTTAAGTCATAATGAAATATGATTAAAAGATGAGTATGAGGCAGAAGTATAGACAATATTTTAGGAACTTATTTCAGGATGAAACTTTGAATGTGCTATTATTCTTAGTTGTTAAAACACAAGGCTGAATCTTCCATAGACCTATTTATTTAACATGTATAAGGTGATCATTAGCAAATCAGTCTTTTAAAATACTTTCATCCTATTTTCCATTCTTGTGTGGTATTGTTAGGGATTGTTTTGTGGTCTCCACTAGAAAATTTGGCTGTGACTTTCTGTAAAAACAGGTGTGGTCAGAATAATCCTGAACACTGTGCTCAGTGCACTAGACTCCTGTAGCGCCGGGTCGTTGCAGGTTCTTTCCTAAGCTGGCGGATTGCTTCGCCAAGCACTGTTCCCTGATTGGGTCCATGGGGTAAAGCAATATATGGGAGCCACAGGGAGGAGTTCATTGGACACTCATTGATCAAGCAGCCCAGCAAGATAAGGACGGAGTGGATTGTAAAGTGCATGGACACTAACCTACAGTAGCGGGGCCCCTGCCTCTTTCACATCTCTTGTGTGAGAGGTCTTCGTGGGGACAGTGTTGTTATTGAGCCATAGTTTTCTGTGGTTTTTGATGATCATTGGTCTTCTGGGGGGAAAAAGGGAAATAAAAAATATGTTGCTAGAGAAAAGTGAAAGTGCTTAATAAAGCATTCCTAAGCACAACATGAATGGCATGATTTAATGCCATCAAACATTGTTAATGATTTTGTGAGACCCCCCCACCTCACCCCACCCCAGCTGCCACAGTCTGACAGCAATAACTGATTTAGAGTGGAAACAAGGGTGTAAGTTTATGACCTTTGTCAATATAGTCAATTTGGAGAGAACCCTGGAGTGCCTGGACCATCTTTTCTGTGAGTGCTCACTAGTGGAGCCTTGAGAAGCTCAATCCCTGACAGATCTATTTGACCAGGGAGAATACAATGTCAATACCAGATAACAGATGTGTCCAGACAGCCCTTCCTTACTCACTCTTGTTCACCTCTCTTCTATTTCCTTCCTCCATTCCCCATTCTCTCATTTACTCTGGTTTAGTTTGGTTTAGTGCAGGGCAGTGTGTTAGTGTGACTGGGTGTGTGGTTGTTTTTGATTAAACACTGAAAAATTCAGCCTCCTCCTCTATAGTTTCTGTGTAAAATTTCAAAGAGTTTGGGGATCTCATTAAAAGATTCACAGAATCCGAAGAATTCTCTGTATGCAAGGGACAAGGCCGAATACCAATACTGGATGGCTGTGATCTTCTGGCCCTCAGGTGGCACTGCATTAAAACCAGACATCATTCTGTAGTGGACATCACTGCATGGGCTCAGGAACACTTCCAAAAACCATTGTCTGTGAACACAGTACGTTGCTGCATCCACAAATGCAAGTAAAAAATCTACCATGCAAACAAGAAACCAGATATGAACAAGATCCTGAGTTAATTTAAGATGGTCTGAGGTGAAGTGCAAAACTGTCCTGTTCTTATTTCAGCAAGAAAATGCCAAACCCCGTTCTGCACATATAACATCAGCATGGCTCTGTAGTAATTGAGTCTGGGTGGTAAATGGCCTGTCTGCAGTCCAGACCTGTCACCCATTTAAAACAAATGGAATCATCTGGTGCATTATGGAAAAGAAAAAAAAATACAATAAAGGAGACCCCAAACTGTTGAGCAGCTGAAATCCTATAACAAGCAAGAATGGGAAAACATTTAACTTCCAAAACCACAGCAGTTGGTGACCTCAGTTCCCAAATGCTTACATTGTTAAAAAGAAGTGACAATGCAACACAGTGGTAAACATGCCCCTGTCCCAACTTTTTTGAAATGTGTTGCTGGTATTAGGGGTGTCATGATTTACCAGTATTGATGATAACCATGATATTAAAAAATTATTTTTGTATCCTTTCATTTATTTATTTGTACAGTTATGGTTACAGACTCTCTTCACCTCCATACATTCTTATTTTGTGTGTAATTTGCCAAAAAATTAAAATTGTCTATGGATACTGCAATAATATTTTTATCGAGAATTATATTGGCTACGATAATATGATATCGTGAAAGCCCTAGCTGGTATCAAATTTAAAATAGGCATGCATTTTTCCAAAAACATTCAGAATTTTCAGTTTCAACATTTGATATGTTACCTTTGTTGAATTCTCAATTAAGTATTGGGTTAAATGATTTACCCATCATTGCATTCTGTTTTTATTTGTGTTTTATGCAGTGTCACAACTTTTTGGGAAATGGGGTTATAGTTTAATTAAACTATAACCCCATTAAACTATGAATCTGTGAATGACAGAATCTCTTGGTATTCCATGTGAATCTAAATAGAACGTTGCTGGTCTATGATCCAATAGTTTTACCATCTACCATTGTGCTATTGATCAAGGCACAAAGTACAATAATGGGAATTTGTTTAAATCAGCCCCTCTATCTGGAAAGCTGCAGGCATGTTATCCAACACTGAATTACACCTATGCTTTTCGAAGGTACAGTACTTTGATTATTAGGCTAAAATGTGGTTAGAATGGGGTTCAGGTCAGGGCCTGCAAACAAGTAGGTTTTTTGATGGCTGTTTAGCCACAGCCAAATGTGTGTCTTTATTAGCCAAAATGATTTCCAAAGGCATAAGGTAGGCAAGGTAGCCAGATAGGTTTATCCACAAATATTAATCAGGATCAGATATGTAATTTATTTATGCTCAGCATGGAAGTTGTTAGTTCCGCGATTATAATACATTTTAGTGGAAATGCGACTGGCGACTAAATCAATGCCTAGTTAAACTAGCAACAACGTAAAATAACTTACGATGCTAAATGCAAGATTAGCAGGTGGATTCGTGCCCACACAATGTCTAAGGATCAGAAAAGGGTCAGAGGTGAGGCACGACTGTTGTTGTAGATATTCCCATTTCCAATTCAGCGTAGACTGTGACCTAACATATGAGTACTAACGTGCTGTTACACCCCGTTCACACACAAATGGCATGCCTTCAATGAAAGTGTAAGCGCTCCATTTAATGGCAGGATTCAAAGACAAGTGGCAAGTAAAGTAGGCTACCCTACATGGTTGTATTGAAAAAAGCTAATGTGAAACGCTCTGGAACACCCTGGCACAAGTCAAGTGCCAAATAAAGTTACCCGTATACTGTTGCAAATCAATATGTGACATCATTAACCATACTTCTGAGGCTCAGAAAAATCATGGCTTTAAGCATTTTTCATTAATTTAATCGCAAGCATTAACACATTCATTTGCACCACCCTAGTAAATGGATATCCAATTTTATAAACGTCCCTGTTGCCCCACAGGAACTCCCAACGTTCTACTATTTTCCCCAGAGCACTTCAGACCAGGAAGTCATGTGGGTCAACGAATGTGAGGGGCAGTTGGCTTGCTGGCGCCCGATCTGCCCAAGCGAGTCACCAGAGTGTGATGAGACTGGGTAATCCATGTTGATTAAGCCTCTCCCCTCCCTGGGAGATGATGGCCAGTCTGCATTGCACATTGTCAGATTGTTAGTGTCAGTTTGTCATGGCTCAAACCTACACATTAGTATTCAGCTTGGTGCAATTTCATGTATTAGACAGTGGCACCACCTGGGAGGTGTGTGTAGATATAAATTGCTTATTTGTTTTATGAAGTTGTTAGATTAATTCCCTTGGTGAAAATATTTTTTCTGAAAAAGACCGTTAATCCTGTTGTACCTGTACTTGGCTTGGATTATATGTAAAATGAGCATGCAGTGTAAAATGTACCAAATTATATAACAGTTTACCCTTATGTTTGGATGCTTTTCAATGATAAATGGATGTCTAATGGTATGGTGCTAAATAGGTCAGCTTTAAGTGCCTTCATTTTTTTTGGACAAAACCTAATATTCTGAGTACGTCTATAATTGGCTAATATGTAAGGAAGGTTTCCTTAAAATGTAAAAGGGTGCTGTCAGATAGTGATTCAATTTACATGGCTTTACTCCTAGTCTCTGTGAAGCAACTGCCATAATCTTACCTGATCCCCAAAGAACATTGGGTGATTTTACTTACTAAGTTCTTATGCTGACTTCTTGTTCACCACCTGTCATGTCTGCTCCCCTATTCCCTATACAATGTTTTTCTCTACTCAAAAAATATATGTGTGAATACAATATCACTGATCTCTTTAGCCTGCCTTGAAATCTATATGGTTGACTGCTGAATATGTTGGACTTCGCAGACAGGAGATCGATTGGGCTGTCAATGCCTACGATAAATGTGAGACTCCACGTGTGGGTGGTCTTTAAATGTATTTAAGCTCATTTGTTTTTCTATTTAAATGGGTTTCAGGTCAACCTGGTTCGCATGGGGGCTTTATTGGCCTTCATGTCCCCTGTGTCTAAGTGAGGATCAGTGGCCTTGCCCTAGGAACATTACTTATACAGTGTTTTATTTGGCTGTTCCTATAACTGGCACTGATGGGTGTTGCTGATATACATTTAATCGAGCTGATGACATGCTGTATGAAGTGCCAGTGATGGATTGAGCTTGGGTGCTCATGGAATTTTGAATGGCAATAGTAAAAAAAGAATAAATGCATACTTATTTTAAAAATGCAAATGTACTACTCCTTCACTCCTGTCTGTCTGTGCTGCTGCTTCATGTCGAGGGGAGGGGGTGGGGTTGTTTCACACCATTGGACATGTTACTGCAGAAACAGAATCCGAATAGAACTCAACCACATACTGTTTTGTCTTTAGTCACACTGTGTATTACACACACCCACACACCCACACACACAAACACACACGTCTACTTAGCTAACTAAATGGGGATACCATGTTGATTGCTCTTAAAAAATCTGAACCTGCACCTAACAGGTTTGTTGTTATTGTCTTGCATGAAATTCATCATTTGATGAAGAGGTTTAAAAACTATTTGGGAGAACAGTCATTTTATTGCCTGAAGCTTTAACCGTTCCTTAGCATGTGTGAATGCCAGCCGAAAATAAAGCCCTACATCCTGTTGCTCATAAGCCTTGATGAGTTTTTGATGAAAATGCCCATCTTAATTTCTTAACTCTATAGACCCTACTGTATTTAAGGACAAGTTTCATCTGACCCTTTTATGTTCAGCACACATCACCAGTGTGCCGTTTCTTTTCGTGCTGCGATTGTGCTGTCTCTATTGTGCTACTTAATCATCCACTACGGGTACAGCTTTGAGCAGCAATTTGGAAGAGAAACTTCAGAAAGTTCAGCCATAAAAACAGTCCCAGACATTTCTTTAGAAATCAGCAAAAACAGTTTGTAGCCTAGAGACACAGATAACAAGTTATGCTAAACAAAATAATGTTTACAATGCATGAATGAATGGCCTTTGATTCAACTCCCAATTCATTTTGGAACAAGACATCCATTCCATTATGCTAATGATTTATCCCATTTTATGTGGTAAGTGCTTGTGACTAGTTAATGTTGAAGAATATAGGCCCATAGCCTAGAGCTCCAAGTGAACTTAGACATGGCTGGTCTGTTGTTATTATCTTCTGTGTAATTCATAAAATTACTGGACACGTTTAAAAGGCATTTGCCCTTTGTATGCTTAGTTCATTAGTAATTTTATATTGGCACCCCAGAGTACTGTAATGTATCGCTTATAGCGCAATTGTCTGTCATCAAGTTCTGAAGTGTCATGTAAATGCATCATAATGCAGAAACTGCATCGGCCAACTTGCTTTATTTCAAAATCCCAAATCCCTAAATATTGTATATGATTCTGGTCAACACTGCATCAGACTTCAAGAAACTTAATGAGCGCTAATAATTAAACATTGGGAGCGTTAACAACATGTATTAGTGACTTTTGGGTTGTTTTGGGAAAATACTACTCACAGAAATGCCACTCATCTATAAGACAGGATGGCATCTAAAGCTCTATTATAAAGAGTTAGTTTTTTGTGTCATTGCAGTACATTCCTGTGTTGTTTCTTCTGTTAGAGAAGTACCATTCTTTTCAAAGTTGTGGGCAGTTTTTCCCATTATGACTTGTAAATACGAGGTCTGTCAGATTGGATGGGGAGTGTCAGTGATGTAAATTTAGGCACTCATGGACATGCAAAGACCTATCCCAAAGTGACTCCAGAGGTGTCTTTGCTGTGTGCTTCTGAAAGATTTATCTTCATCACAGTTTTTGTCTCAGTGGGCTTTGAATCCGGTTTTCATCATGAACGTCTCTGTATTTTGCTTTGTTCATTGTTTCACTCAATCCTGACCTGTCGCCTAGTCCCTGCCAATGAGAAGCATCCCCGTAGCATTATGGTCCCACCACCATGCATCACCATAGGGATGGTATTAGCCAGGTAATGAGCGTACCTTATTGCCGGACCGCATAAAGCAGAGCCGGCCTAGAAGAGCGAATGTGTCCGACCAACCGACCAACCTTGTTAAATAGCGTAGTGGTTAGAGAAGCGGACCTGCAAGTTATAGATTCCGCCATCAAATCTCCTCTCAGTCCAAACAAAGTGTCCGTTTAGATTTGTTCCTGGATAGAGAGAAACTTTACTGGCTATAACCTTCAATATCTACATTATAATAAGCCTAAAATACTGTAGCGACCTTGGTAGGGCAGCTACTCGCCCCTCCAAATGGGATATCCCTATATGGAGCCGTGGGTAGTGCGCCCGCCTGGGTAGCCGAAGGCCGCGGGTACGAGACACTGTCCAGCCGGACGCTACATTGGTGTCAGATGTTGGATGGCCATCGCAGAGGTGTGTCTCTGTGAGGGACTTGGTATAGTGAAGCATGAGGAAACGCTCTCCTGTTTGGTGGGGGTAGTGTGGCAACCTTGGTAGGGCCGCTACTCGCCCCTCCAAATGGGATGTCCCAATTTGGTGCAGTGGGTAGTGTGCCCATGTGGGGAGCCGAAGGTCGTGGGTTAGAGACACTGCCCAGCCAGACGCTACAATACAACTGTTTACGGTTAAATTGTGACTGTTTCTGGTAGATTTTTGAAATACGCATCTGTGCATGCTTTTTGCGTCAGGTAAGACAAAAACTTTGCTGGCTACTACATTCAGTAGCTACCTTATTGTAAGCTTAAACAAAAACTGTTTACAGTTACACATTATTGCGACTATTTCTTGGGGATTTTCGAAGTACGCATCCGTGCATGCTTTTTCTGTCAGGACAGACAAAAATATGGCTGGCTACATACAACATTCTGTAGCTACATTATAGTAAGTCTAAACTAAAACTGTTTACGGTTTTATTACGACTGTGCCTGGTGAATTTTCAAAGGTACGCATCTGTGCATGCCTTTGGGGTTTATAATACTGGTTTCATCAAAACCCCTTGGGCAGTAAAAGAGTTGGTGTTTCCACAATTCTCTCGTCTTTTCACTTGACGAGAAAGTCAGTTATCGTCAACTATAGTTATTGTATGAATGTCATTCATGAATGAAAGGAAAAACAAATGTTTTTGTGCAATGAAATGGGAAATGTTCATCTTCAGTCTCGCTAGCAATTTCTAAATTCTTAAGACTATTCCTAGAAAGTTAGTAGATTCTAGTAAGTGTATTACTGGCTAATAAGCTGCTAAAATGGCTAGTGGCAAAAGCCATAGTTCATAGACGCTATTTTGTGGTAGAGGTAAATTTAATAAATGAGTCCGTTTTACACAATGCTGAATGGTGTCTAGCGACTAGTAAAACGCTGCAGTAAAACTGTTGGCTCAGAAATGTTACTCAGTTTAACACAATGGTTAATGGTGTCTAAAGGAATATTCAAACTTGACGTGACATTAATGCGTGACAGAACTGTATAATGTCAAGAGGCTATACCGACACTTAGCAAGTGTATATCTTGGTGGCATTGTGATTAAAGGCACAGCCTTTCACGTGGGTGATTCGGGGTTGATTCTTGGGTGGGTAACAACGATTAATTGTTTTTATTGCTGGTCTCATCATACCAGAGAATCTTTTTCCTCGTGCTCTGATATTAATTTTAGTGCTGTTTGGCTAACTCCAGACGGCATGTCATATGCCATTTATTCAGGAATTGCTTCCATCTAGCCACTCTACCATAAAGGCCTGATTGATATAGTGCTGCAGATATGGTTGACAGATAAATTATGACGCCATTGGGTTCTTGGTCAGCTCTCTTATCAAGGCCTGTCTTGCCCGGTTACTTAGTGTGGCCGGATGGCCAACTCTAGAAAGAGACTTTATGGTTCTTCCATTTCAATGACAGAGCCTACTGTGTGCCTGGGAACTTTCAATCCTTTTACAATAATAAAAAGAAAAATCCCCAGATCTATGCCCAAAGACAATTCTGTCTTCAAGGTCTACGGAGAGTTTCTTGGAATGTCCTGTCTTGGTATTTTTTCTGACATACACTGTGATGTGTGGGCCTTTATATAGACAGGTGTGTGTCTTTCTAAATAATGTCCAATCAGTTGCATTCGCCCCAGAAGGACTCTAAAGGACACAGGCATAGCTGTGGGAAGATTTTTTTATCAGGTGGTGTTCACTGCTTGGGGGGATGGTTTTATTCTCAGTACTGTCTACATCCATAGCTGTTGTTACACAGTAAATATTCCAGCCCTAATGATGGAGACAAACACGCACATAAACACAGACATACATTTCCAGACATTAATAATTCACACCGACTCGGCACATCTCATGTGTTTTCCTTTATTGCACCTCCAAAGGGATGGAGCCGGCCAGCCAACCAGCCAACCAGCCCATGGGATAGGGATCTCTGGCATCATCGCAGCTTGAGCAATAATGCAGTATAGCGCCCCTAATGAAGAAGAAGACTGATTGGCATCGCAGCGGGTTATTGCTATTCAGAGGACACTCCCTGTTGCTCTCTGGAGCAGAGAGAAAGAGACCGAGGGACGGAGCGAGAATGAAAGAGAGAGGCAGAGAAATGGAGGGTAATGAAGGGATTTCATTGGACACCTCAGGGAATCACAGCAGTGACCCTAGTGTGCCCCAAATGGAACCCAATTTCCTATATAGCGCACTAATTTTGGGCCCTGGTAAATAGGGAATAGGGTTGCCATTTGGAATCCAGGCCCTGTCCCGTGAAGCAGATCTCCTCCTATATGCCTTGGTCCCAGCAGCAGGCTGCCTCTCAGCGGCTGCCTCTCAGCCGGCCACTGATTTGGACTTGACTCTTTCAACGGGGGGTAGTGGGGGTTCCAGAAATACCTTGTTAATCATCCATGTTTTAAAGGACTCTACAGACAGATGAGCTGTGTTCCAAGTGACTATATATTCTGTATATAGTGCCCTACTTTTGTACTTTTCGTAATTTGTGGTCTGTGCCTAGCCATAAAACAAGATGAAAACTGACTTTCCTTTCTCTGCCTTCT
This sequence comes from Esox lucius, assembly GCF_011004845.1. NCBI lineage: Eukaryota > Metazoa > Chordata > Actinopteri > Esociformes > Esocidae > Esox > Esox lucius. The sequence goes on from NC_047575.1 coordinate 28,356,633, forward strand.
CATTAAAAGAAGTTGACTCTTTCTTTTTGTCGGTACATGAAGTGGCACATCTAGTGTCCCATACTGGGCCTCTAGACTACTCAACCAACTTTTTTTCAGAGCTCATTGCATCGGCAGCTCTGAGATAAGCTGATTGGCTACCAAAGGGCCAGTAATTAAGGGTTGGATGTGCTTTGCTGAGATTTTGCCTGTCGTTTGATGTGACAGACACCATATCAATTCACAACTATCTACCCACCCCCTCTAACCACCCCCCCCCTCCACCCGCACACACACTTTTCCTACCTCCTCTACAGGCGGCCCACATGGTCATTTACTTTGATTGTATCCCTTTGTACACTCTGCTAAAAGACAAACACCACTTATATTGACTGATTACCCTCTTTAGATGTGGCAACACATTTGACTTTGTCTGGATTTTTTATTTTTTTTTTCGCTGGCTCTCTAAAGTAATAGTCATCGCCTTCAAAGTGTTCTCTCACTGCCACTCCTGATGAAATGACAGTTGCCTCCTAACGACTTGTTTACACCATTTCTTTTTTTACACAACTAAATTTGAAATGATAATGATAGTCATAGATATGTTTGTTGCCTGGATACGTGGGTGATGTATGTGTTGAGCGAATGAAGCACATGTTAAATGATCCCTTGTCATCTAGGACCTTGCTATATGTACTGCAGATTACGAACCTCACGTCAGATTCTTCAAATCATTAGCCATGTTTTTACGACTTGCAATAAGGCCAAGTTAAACGATGAGACATGGGCACAAACAATGACATTCTTCACTGAAATAAATTATTGTACAACTCCTATGCTGAACATTCTGTCATTGCAGTATTAAAAATTGGCATGAACAATTCCTTCAGAGAGCGATCTACATATGGAAATTTCCACTGAAGCACTATTGACAGACATTTTTGGACATTATCCAAAGACAGAGTGCTGGAGCATTAAATGGTTACCAAGGGAGTGTATTTCAGGTTCTCTCAGCCTCTGATTGATCAATGCCCTGGCCAATGTGCTTGTTCTATTTAGCAGGGTGGCTGGTTCATGTCCTGAATGTTAAAAACCTGGCCTGGGTCTGCCACTCAAGCCTCTAAGCACTCTCCATAGGGGTTTTTGATGCCAGGCAGCGGCTGATGTCATAGCTGTACGTTCCAAGTTCCAAACGCTCCCTATTCTTTTTTTGCCCTTGCTTTCCCCCATGGCCACCTCCCTTGATGCTGAGTCTGATTTCAGAACTTTGCCTAGAGTGTATCCCTTTCATTTTTAAAGTCAAATTGGACCGTAGGCAAAACATTTTAATGCATGCATAGGCGCGATATCGCAGACTTTAAAATAAGCCCCAGGAACATTTTAAAACCTATGGGGTAAATGTTTTGTTTCTCTGTTTCTTTACTGGTTATTTTAGCTATTTATCCTCAGTACATATCTGTCAGACGTACAACTTTATCTGTAACTTTTTTTTTTACAGTAAAATATATGTGAATGAAAGATTCCTTATTTATAGCTCTTCACTTATAATGCACACAGACACGTTATGTATATTATGGTTGTGAGGCAGGTAAGACCTTTCTCACTGATCGTTGGTTACCTTGACCTTTACCGATAAGGGACGTGAAGATTCCCACACCAGGTGTTATTGAACTTTGCACTAGCCCACTCCATCACTGGCTGCCACTTTCTCTGCTAGCTATTGACCTTTTTAGTCAGATAACAACTTGCTGTCATGATACAAATTGAGATAATTTATGGCAGGGAATGTGTCACACCCTTTGTCTCACACTTTAGACTGCCCTCTTGATTAGAAAAGTTGAGTCCCTGCATTTATCAAAATGTATGGTATGTTACCAGTCACTGATGCTTGACAAAAAGCTCATGTCCTGTAAGTCACATTGTCTACGCATTAAAATTAGCTCTATACAGAACAGTATTGCTTCCTGTAAAACAATCAAATGTAATTTAAACTAACAAACACTATTCAAAATAAAACTGCAATTACATTGTGGATTTTGTTTTTATATTTTGATACTTGAAAACGTATGTATTTATGTGTCTGTCGTTTGTGGTTGTCTCTACACAGGCTGCCCATTTCTGATATTCTTTCCACTAATTGATATTTTGACTGATCCCATTCTGATCCCCATCTTTTTCTGAGCTGGTCTCATTGGTCAGAAGACTAATGAGTGAGAAACATAATTAGCAACCACACAAACACCTAAAAAAGGTCATACCAGTGTTTATACTACAACATTAAGGAAATGAATACATGCATGTATGTTAGTGCAAATGATGACTGCTGATTTGTTACTGGCCAGTCAGCACTGATAAATGATGATGGTCCAATAAGAAATATACAGTTGTGCTCAAAAGCTTGCATCCTTGGAGAATTGGTAATACTGTATATGTACCATTTGTAAAGAAAAAATAAGTGAGCAGGCAAAACACGTACTTTATTTCTTATAGGATTCACATTCAACTGTAGGTCATAACAGAATGGCACAATCATAAAACATGGCAACAAATTCAAAAGTCTGCATACCCTTAGTTATTAATACTGTGTACTGACCCCATTAGCATCAATGACAGTGTGGAGTCTTCTGTAATAGTTGTCTATGAGGGCCCGAATTCTTGCAGTTGGTATAGCTGCCCATTCGTCTTGGCAAAATGCCTCCAGGTCAGGCAAAGTCTTTGGTTGTCTTGCATGAACCACACGTTTGAGATCCAGAGTCTCCCCAGAGTGGCTTGATGATATTATGGTCAGAAGACTGAGATGGCCGCTCCAGAACCTTCACCTTTTTCTGCTGTAACCACTGGAGGGTCAACATGGCCTTGTGCTGGAAAGTCATGCTGGAAAGTCCAAGAGCGTCCAATGCGCAGCTTTCGTGCAGAAAAATGCATATTGTCTGCCTGTAATTTCTGATAACATTCATTTATCTTGCCATACAATTTCAAGATTCCCTGTGCCTTTAGATCTCACAACACCCAAAACATCAGCAACCCACCATCATGCTTCACAGTGAGGATGGTATTCAGTTCAATATAGGCCTTGTTGATCCCTCTCCAAACATAGCGCTTGTGGTTGTGACCATAAAGCTCTATTTTGGTCTCGTCACTCCAAATTACGGTTTGCCAGAAGCTGTGATGCATGTCAAGGTGTTGTCGGCATTTTGTAACTGGGCTTTTTTGTGGCATTGGCGCAGGAAAGGCTTCTTTCTGGCAACTCAACCATGCAGCTCATTTTTCTTCAAGTATCAATCAAGTATCGTCATTTTCCAGAGCAGCCTGTATTTTTCCTGAGGTTTCCTGTGTGTTTTTCTTTGTATCCTGAACAGTTTTTCTGGCATTTTTGGCTGAAATTTTCTTGCTCTAAAGTACCTGACCTTGGCTTGGTATCAAGAGATTCCACTTCTTAATAAGTGATTGAACAGTACTGATTGGCATTTGCAAGGCTTTGGAGATCTTTCTATATCTGTTTCCATCTTTATGAAGTGCCATTACCATGTTACACTGGTCTTTTGACAGTTCTTTTCTGCTCCCCATGGCTCAGTATTTAGCCTGCTCAGTGCATCCAAGTGAGAGCTAACAAACTCATTGACTACTTATACACAGGCAATAATTGCAAATTAAAAAGCCACAGATGTGGGAAATTCACCTTTAACTGCCATTTTCATCTGTGTGTGTCACCTTGTGTGATTGTAACAAGTCCAAACAAGGGTATGTAAACTTTTGATCAGGGCCATTTGGGTGATTTCTGTTATCATTATGATTTAAAAAGGAGCCAAACAACTATGTGATAATAAATGGCCTCATATGATCACTATCCTTCAATAAAAGAGGATCAGTCATATTTTCAAAATCAATGCCACAATTTCTGCCAGGGTATGAAAACTTTTGAGCACAAATTTAAGTCTGTGATGATTATTGACTATAGTGGGAGTGTTTCTTTTCTGCTTGTATTTAAAATGATAATAATTGCTGAGCACCTTTTTTGTTCTTTCTCCCTTCTTTTACATGAATCTTTGATGTTGCAACTGCTTTGCCATCTGAAAAGGTGAGTAATTTTTGTTTATTTAGAACACATGACATGCAAATGTATGTTCCCCGTGTAATCAAGCCCCTCCCTTTCAATCTAGATTTTTATGGCTAACTAAAGTACACTCACCTAAAGGATTATTAGGAACACCTGTTCAATTTCTCATGAATGCAATTATCTAATCAACCAATCACATGGCAGTTGCTTCAATGCATTTAGGGGTGTGGTCCTGGTCATGACAATCTTCTGAACTCCAAACTGAATGTCAGAATGGGAAAGAAAGGTGATTTAAGCAATTTTGAGCGTGGCATGGTTGTTGGTGCCAGACGGGCCGGTCTGAGTATTTCATAATCTGCTCAGTTACTGGGATTTTCACACACAACCATTTCTAGGGTTTACAAAGAATGGTGTGAAAAGGGAAAAATATCCAGTATGCGGCAGTCCTGTGGGCGAAAAAACGCCTTGTTGATGCTAGAGGTCAGAGGAGAATGGGCCGACTGATTCAAGCTGATAGAAGAGCAACTTTGACTGAAATAACCACTCGTTACAACCAAGGTATGCAGCAAAGCATTTGTGAAGCCACAACACACACAACCTTGAGGCGGATGGGCTACAACAGCAGAAGACCCCACCGGGTACCACTTAATCTCCACTACAAATAGGAAAAAGAGGCTACAATTTGCACGAGCTAACCAATATTGAACAGTTGAAGACTGGAAGAATGTTGCCTGGTCTGATGAGTCTCGATTTCTGTTGAGAGTCAGAATTTTGCGTAAACAGAATGAGAACATGGATCCATCATGCCTTGTTACCACTGTGCAGGCTGGTGGTAGTGGTGTAATGGTGTGGGGGATGTTTTCTTGGCACACTTTAGGTCCCTTAGTGCCAATTGGGCATTGTTCAAATGCCACGGCCTACCTGAGCATTGTTTCTGACCATGTCCATCCCTTTATGACCACCTTGTATCCATCCTCTGATGGCTACTTCCAGCAGGATAATGCACCATGTCACAAAGCTCGAATCATTTCGAATTGGTTTCTTGAACATGACAATGAGTTCACTGTAAATGGCCCCCACAGTCACCAGATCTAAACCCAATAGAGCATCTTTGAGATGTGGTGGAACGGGAGCTTCGTGCCCTGGATGTGCATCCCACATATCTCCATCAACTGCAAGATGCTATCCTATCAATATGGGCCAACATTTCTAAAGAATGCTTTCAGCACCTTGTTGAATCAATGCCACGTAGAATTAAGGCAGTTCTGAAGGCGAAAGGGGGTCAAACACAGTATTAGTATGGTGTTCCTAATAATCCTTTAGGTGAGTGTATATCTATTTAATGATGGATCATGCACTTAAAACAACATATTACACACCCAGCTGAGTATTAAAGGTTTAAAAATCATTTGTAATTTGTGAAAGTCAGAGATTGCATTTTTAACATAAGAAACTTAACCAAAAAAAAGCCATGTTGCAGAGTCACGATGGTCAATCCATTGTTCATTGAAAACAAATAAGGTTTTCAAAATGTTGATAACCTTGGCCAGGAAAATCTAAATGCCTTGAGTTTGAGTTTCTAATATGTTAACCTTTGTTGAGTCCAAGGTGTTTGTTTATTTATTTATTTTTATTACATGCCAGTCAGTCAGTCTCTGTTCTCCTGCTGAGAAGCTTACAGTAAGACTGTCCCTTGAGTCCATTTTGGTAGTAATGATGGAAATTGAATTATTTTGGAATGGAAGCCAAGTGCAGACAGTTAATGCTTTCAACCTAGTGTTGCTTGGGTCATTTTGATAGGGTTTCATATTACGATTTGAGCCTGAGGATTATAGTGCACCGACCTTCTGAGGGGCATGTGCTGAATCTGAAAAAGTGGGCGGAGTTGTCGGCTCACACAGGCGTACGATGTGTTGGAGAGAGTGACGTGGCAAAAAAAAACGGACGACACATGCCCATCAGAGTGAGTGACGTGCGTAAAAAAATTGACGTTGCATGCCTGTCGGTGTTCGCGACGCACGTCACCAAGACGGACGGGCACATGTCAACTGGAAAGCGCACTAGATAATGTAACAAAGGGGCATGTGCTCTGCGCAGGTTTAGCCTTACCTGTTCACGTGCCTGTTTATAACAGAAAGGAGACTAATGCTGTTGAAGATAAAAAGAAGCTTATTAAAATTTACTCTCTAGTTCATAGGTGGACAACTTCCATTCTGGGCAGTGCAATACTTACTTTCTTTCCCTTCTTGCTAGTTATTTGCAGTCAACGCTGGTTTCAAATGGTGTTTTCTGTATATTACTAGCTTCATGTTTTGTGTACATTACTAGCTTGGTGTTTTGCGTTTATTAATAACTTTTGTGATATATACTGAGCTTGTTTAAACCATCTAATATAGTTGTTTGACTTTCTTGCAATTGGATTTTGAAAAATCCATAAAATGTGTTAATGTCACAGCAGAATACTCTAATGTAATAAGAGATTACTCCCTCAAACCAAAACATCAAAGTTACAGGCACCACAACGTTGGAAGCTTCCTGCAGGCTTATGTGTGTTTTAGAAATTGCTTGATTTCAGGCTCTCCGGGTAATGGGAATTATGGGTAAATGGTCTGATCTTCAAACATGGCGATTGAGATGCTCCCTTAGGTGCCAAATCGCTTCGGAAAAAAATACATTCAACATTGACCAAAACAAACATGAGAGAAAATGGGACATGGTTGCTGCAAAGGTTTCATTTAGTCATTGGTAAGAGACTTCTGTATAAACATTCTCTCTCTTGGTCAAGACATCAGTCTCGTTTCCTGTACCAGTAATTTTCTTTGACCCCACCTCTAGAGTCAGCTTGCCACAAAGGAGCACCATGTTGACACTGACATGTAATGTATGCCCCCTGTAGTGAGGCGGCACATTGAGTTGTCTGACACATGATCTCAACATCCCAGATTGTATTTTTTCAGCTTTATGTTTCATCCTTGTCTGACACAACTCACTGGAACTGCCACTGCCTCAGGTTGGTATTTAGGGTAAGGGAGGGAAATAATACAAAAAAAAGAGGTCAGAAAGATTGACTGAATCATAAGATTAAGCTCCCGCCACAGGGCCCAGGCTCAAATGTGCAGATGAGAGCAGAAAGCCCCAAAAGTAATCTCACAGATTGGTAGATGTAGCTGCTCGGTGTCTGAGGACAGTAATCAAAACCCGCCCTCAGCTCCTTTTTCTTCACAGCCCATCTTGATCTTAATAGCTCCAAAGTGAATTTGCACCCCCATTGGTATCTTTGTGACAAGAGTTTATCTCCCTTACATTGGCCAGTGTTCGTATTATCTGTTGTAATATGTTGTTTAGCATGGACAAGGCACCAACCAACTGCCTTCCTTTTTTTCTAAATCAGATGTAGTATGACTGAATGTGGATTCCTCCTTGAAAATGGAATGCCAAGATATGGTACAGAGACATCTTTGATGTGGTAATGACTCTGTTGCTAGGCAGAAGGCTTCTGAATCAGTGGTTGTCTTCTGTAGTGCAATTAAACCACTTTTAAAAGCTGCAGACATGGAGGAAATGGAGCGTGAGAAGTTAAGTTTCATGTTTTGAATGTTAGTATGAACAAGGTCAATTACCTTTTGCTCTTCATAAAGTGAGCTTCAGAAATCATATGGCAGAGTAGGCAACGAGAAGGTTATACCACTAGCTTACTGACCAGATGACATTATGTATGGAATACTGCAGATAAAAGACTAAAGAGGAGGTAAATGAGTTTGGGAGTCAGAAGGATATAGGTGAAGCTTGCCTAGACCCTGTATGTGTGGGAGTAGTAGCTTGTTAAATCACACATACTACTAAGGAAAACCTTTTTTGTGCTCTCAAGGGTCACTTTCCTATTGCATCACTGAAGAGGATCTGTACTTTCATAATTATGTTTTTGGTTAATATATTATACATTTTACTCTAATGTCATTAAGGTAATCAATGTATTAGCTAACAGTTTGTTACATTACTCCTGTAATATGTATGCTGAACTAAAAAAGATAACACTGAAGAGGAAAAAGCTTTAATTGTTTAAAGCTGTTGAATTATACAATCCTAAAATGAATTGAATGACTACTCTTTTAGATGATGGGTGAATAAAATGTTATCTAAAAAAATGTTATTCTAATCTTTAGAGAGACTTTAAAAATTGATAAAGTGATGACTGTATTCAAATGGCATGTTGTGTTAGCTTATCAGTTGTGTTTGCTAATAGTTTTATCATTTTAAAAGGCTAACTGGTCATTAAAAAACCCTTTTGCAATTATGTTAGCACAACTGCAAACTGTTGCAGTGATTAAAGAAGCAGTAAAACTGGTCTTCTTTAGACTAGTTGATTATTTGGAGTATTAGCAATATTTCTTCTGATACTTGTCAGTCTATACAAGAAGGCTTTTCCATGTGAGAAATTGGCAAGAAATTAAAGATCTCGTGCAACGCTGTGTACTCCTCCCTTCACAGAACAGCGCATACTGGTTCTAACCAGAAAAGAAAAAGGAGTGGGAGGCCCCGGTGCACAACTGAGCAAGAGAACAAATACATTTAACTCTCTAGTTTGAGAAACAGATGCCTCACAGGTCATCAACTGGCAGCTTCATTAAATAGTACCTGCAAAACACCACTCTCAATGTCAACAGTGAAGAGACGATTCCGGGATGCTGAGCTTCGAGGTAGAGTTGTAAAGAAAAAGACGATCTCAGACTGGCCAATAAAAAGAAAAGATTAAAGTGGGCAAAGGAACACAGAAAGAGGAAGATTGGAAAAAAATGTTATGGACAGACAAATCTAAGTATGAGGTATGACATCTGCTTGACGACATCTTTCAAGCATGGTGGATGCAATGTGATGGTCTGGGGGTGCTTTGGCAATGGTAAAGTGGGATATCTGTAAAGGGTAAAAGAGATCTTGAAGAAGGAAGTAAATCACACCCTTTTGCCACACCATGCCCTGTGGACTGCACTTAATTGGAGCCAGTTTCCTCCTACAACAGGACAATGACCCAAAGCACAGCTCCAAACTATGAATGAACCATTTAGGGAAGAAGTATTCAGCTGGTATTCTGTCTATAATAGATAGAATACCCCAAGTCACAATCACTGCATCTCAACCCTATTGAGCTGTTGTGGGAGCTGCTTCACCATATGGCCCATTTAAGTGCCCATTTAGCCAATCCATCTTGTGAGAGGTGCTTCAGGAAGCATGAGGTGAAATCTCTTCAAATTACCTCAACATATGGACAACTGGTCTGCAAGGCTGTAATTGCTGCAAATGGTGGATTCTTTGGTACGAAAGCCAAGTTTGAAGGACACAATTATTATTTATTTCATTAATTGAAATGTATTATTTCTATCCTTCTCAATGACTAAATTACTAAGTGACCTGAAACTTTTAAACAGTGGTGTAGTTTAATGCAAACATGTTTGGATGAAATACAGCAACATATTTAGTGTTTTATCCTTAAAATGAAATGTTATCTAATGGCCAAATGTTTTATTCCAGACACATTTCCATCATGAGAATTTGGCTTGAAAATGTACAGTTTATTTAGAATAAGGGACTAAAATTGAGGAAAAACCATGTCCTCAGAAAGATGGTCTTCAGTTTTTTGTATATGCGTCATGGTTTTATAACTCCATGTGTAGATGTTTAAAACTAAACTGCTCCGAAAAAATACGGGAACACAAGGGAACACATGGGTCTTGATGAAGGAAATATATTAAAGATCAAAATCTTTACTGTATTGTACATTTTTTAATTCATTGAGAACAAAATGATGTAGCAACAGTCAATGGAAACCAAAATCACCAACCGATTGAGGTCTGGATTCAAACTCATACCAAAAATGTAAGTGAACAATTAAAATCACAGGCTGTTCCAACTTGCATGCATTTAATCACGGCAACTCATAATGTGACTCAGTAGTGTGTATGGCCCCCACATGCCTGTATGCACTCCCGAGGAACTCAGCGTACTTGGCCAGTGTAAGGTCTGACAATGGTTCTGAGGATTTCATCCCGGTACCTAACAGCAGTCAGGGTATCGTTGGCTAGCATATGGATGTCTGTTCGACCCTCCAAGGATATGCCACCCCAGACCATCCCTTACCCACCGCCAAACCGGTCATGCTGCATCATGTTGCAGGCAGCATAACGTTCACCACGGCATCTCCAGACTTATTCACTTCTGTCACGTCCTCAGTGTGAAGAGGACGTAGTGCCTGCCAATTCTGGTGTCCTCTGGCGATTGCCAATCGAGCTGCACGGTGCTGGGCTGTGAGAGAGCAATTTTCTGTGGCCCCCTTTTTGGGGGGTTTCTTGCTGTTGTCACATTTATTTGCACCAAAACAGGTGACATTAATTCACAATGCTTATGCTTTCTAACCGGACAGACTGATAGCCCTGAAATTTAATTGACTTGGTGTTTTGCTGTGATGATAATGTGTTCCCTTAATTTTTGTGAGCAGTGTAATTTCTTGAGCATTAACCGAATTTATTAGGTTTGAAATGCCTGGAAATGTGTTGAATGGGAGCTTATCAGTTGTGAGTCAGAAATTATTGCTCTCCTATGACTTGGCATTGAGGCAAAGGAAAATAAATACATCCTGCTGGTGCTTGCTACCGTAAATAACATGTCAATCTACACCAAAGACCAAGAGTTCACATCGATGAACAGAGGAACTCCACCAGTGCTTTTGTCTGCACCCTTTCCAACTTATGGAACTGAGGGGACTACAAGAGGTTTCTTTTACATTAAACCACAGGACTCAAAAAAGAGCATCTAACTTTTTATAAAAGGTCTACGCTGGATCTCTAGACTAGACCATTTTCCACACTACATTTCCAACATATGTACAACCCCATTTCCAAAAGAGGTGGGATGTTTCGTAAAATGTAAATAAAATCAGAATGCAATGATAGTTTCTATATATTTAATAGAAAATAGTACAAAGACAACATATCAAATGTGATGCCATCAACACATTTCAACAAAGTTGGGACAGAGGCAACAAAAGACTGGAAAAGTTGTGTAATGCTGAAAAGCTAAACCTGGTGGTAAATCACTCAACTAATTAGGTCAATTGGCAACAGTTCAGTAACATAATTTGGTATTAAAAGACTCTAGACAGGATTGGTCTGTCAGAAGTGAGGATGGTGAGGGATTCACCACTTTGTGAAAGACTGCGCAGGCAAATAATGCACCAATTTAAGAACAAGGTTTCTCATTGTAAAATTGCAAAGAGTTTGGGGATCTCATCACCTACCTTACATTATGTTATTCAGAGAATCTGGAGCAATTTCTGTTTGCAAGGGACAAGGCCGAAAACCAAAATTGGAAGGATGTGATCTTTGGACCCACAGGCCACATTGCATTAAAACCAGTCACGGTTCTGTCATGGAATTCACTGCATGGGCTCAGGAACACTTCCAAAAAACCATTTCCAAAGACCATGTCTGTGAACACAGTATGTCACTGCATCCACAAATGCAAGTTAAAACTGTACCATGCAAAGAAGAAACCAGATATAAATAAGATCCAGAATCGCCGCCACCTTCTCTGGTCCCGAGCTCATTTAAGAAGGACTGAGGCGATGTGGAAAACTGTCCTGTGGTCTGACAATCATAAACACTGCGTCCTCTGGACTAAAGAGGAACCATCTGGCTTCTTATTAGTGCACAGTTGAAAAGCCAGCATCTGTGATGGTATGGGGGTACATTAGTGCACTTCTGTGAAGTCACCATTCATGCTGAACAATGTATACAGGTTTTTGAGCAACATATGCTGCCATCCAGACAATTACTTTTTCAGGGAATTTCTTGTTTATTTCAGCAAGACAATGCCAAACCACTTGCTGCATGTAATACAACAGCATGACTCTGTAGTAAGAGTCTGGGTCCAAATAAGCATGTACTTTTCCAAAAACAATAACATTTATCTGCTTCATAATTTTAGATGTTGTCTTTGTACTATTTTCAATTAAATATAGGGATTAATAATTTGCACATCATTGTATTCAGTTTTTATTAGCAATTTTACACAGCATATAAACTTCTTTGGAAATTGATTTGGATTTGGTATAAGCATGTTCTTTCATAGCAACAGTTCTAATCCACTTTTCCTTTTAGTTAAGATTCCTACATTAGTTTGTCTATTGACAGAATCATGGAATTGGATTCAGTGTCTTACTATCACACTTGATTTACCTGTCATTTGCTTTGACTTCCTCCCCAATTATTGGTCCATTTGTGGACTCATCAAGATACATTTTTATACCATTTTGTACCTGAGGTGTAGTTATCAAGTTAAGTTCATTTTGTCTTTGTTTGGATTTTAATATTTAGTCTCTTCATCAGTCCTTAAGGAGAAAGATTGGCAACATCTTACTGTACCTTTATTGAGACTGTTTTCAATATAGTGTAACGTACCCGAACAAACATCTGATCTATGATTTTCAGATCTGAAATCTGATAAACATGGGTTTCTGGCAACAGAAATGCCTTCCATCACTACAGTTCTATGGCCGTATAAGGGCCAATTAAAACAACAGATTTCTTAGACCTATGCAGAGATAAGAACATGATGTGGTATTAGGTTTCATTCATTGGATTATACTTGAATTCCCGACTAGATGGTAATGATTGTGATGTTGTCTGACAATGGGGGGTATAGAGGTCTGGTCGGGCTTTCCATTCACTCTTTTCTCCATTCCTCCATTTTCTCAAATCCCCAGCAATGAGTGAAATGGAAAGAATCCTCATTCAACAACAGCGTTCTCAAGTTGTGTACTTGCAAAGATGACTAGTACACACCACGTCTCTCTGCATGCTTCACAGTCACCTTTTTGCCTCCCATCTCTGTGTTTTTTCCCCCCTCTTTTCACTCCTTCCATTGGGGAGGAGGCCTCTTCAAAAGCAACCATTTTCTCTTGAACTCAAGATTTTTCTCTTTCAAAGCTCTACTTAAAAGCATGTTTCGCATACCCTAATAAAATCAGTTACCAAGAATACTGCCCAATAACTTTCACTTCACGTCTCTTCATCACTAAGACAGTAATGGTTGTCTTGATGTCATATTATTCACTCACTAAGAATTTCTTCTCTGTCAAAATATAATCTTTAATTTTTATTTCAACATTGGCAATTCAGATTCTGAGTTTTTCCTGTTACTTTTTAATGTACATTCTGTGGATATTCAGTATATGGAAATGTACACTAGAAACAGAATATCCATCCTTTGTAATATGTAAAACTAACTTGCTCTCGCTCAGATTGTAAGTTTCACTTTTGACTGACCAGTTAATAAAAGCTGTAAAAATAGTGTGAAACATTCCACTATTACTGTAGGTTACTAATAACTGGCATTACAACCCTAAAATCTGGAACAATACAGTGAGGTAAAAGATTATTTGATCCCCTGTTGATTTTGTGTGTTTGCCCACTGACAAAGAAATTATCATTCTATAATTTTTATGGTAGGTTTATTTGAACAGTGAGAGACAAAAAAAGAATCCAGAAAAACGCATGTCAAAAATGTAATAAATTGATTTGCATTTTAATGAGTGAAATAAGTATTTGATCCCCTCTCAATCAGAAAGATTTTTGGCTCCCGGGTCTCTTTTATACAGGTAACGAGCTGAGATTAGGAGCACACTCTTAAAGGGAGTGCTCCTAATCTCAGCTTGTTACCAGTATAAAAGGCACCTGTCCACAGAAGCAATCAATCAGATTCCAAACTCTCCACCATGGCCAAGACCAAAGAGCTGTTCAATGATGTCAGGGGCAAGATTGTAGACCTACACAAGGCTGGAATGGGCTACAAGACCATAGCCAAGCAGCTTGGTGAGAAAGTGACAACAGTTGGTGTGATTATACGCAAATGGAAGAAACACAAAAGAACTGTCAGCCCAGAACTACACGGGAGGATCTTGTCAAACATCTCAAGGCAACTGGGACCATAGTCACCTAGAAAACAATTGGTAATAAACTACGCCGTGAAGGACTGAAATCCTGCAGCGCCCGCAAAGTCCCCTGCTCAAGAAAGCACATGTACAGGCCCGTCTGAAGTTTGCCAATGAACATCTGAATGATTCAAAGGAGAACTGGGTGAAAGTGTTGTGGTCAGATGAGACCAAAATCAAGCTCTTTGGCAACAACTCAACTCACCATGTTTGGAGGAGGAGGAATGCTGCCCATGGAGGGGGAAACATTATGCTTTGGGGTACAGAACAATTTCACCGCATCAAAGGGATGATGGACGGGGCCATGTACCATCAAATCTTGGGTGAGAACCTCCTTCCCTCAGCTAGGGCATTGAAAATGGGTAGTGGATGGGTATTCCAGCATGACATTGACCCAAAACACACGGCCAAGGCAACAAAGGAGTGGCTCAAGAAGAAGCACATTAAGGTCCTGGAGTGGCCTAGCCAGTCTCCAGACCTTAATCCCATAGAAAATCTGTGGAGGGAACTGAAGGTTCGAGTTGCCAAACGTCAGCCTCGAAACCTTAATGACTTGGAGAATATCTGCAAAGAGGAGTGGGACAAAATCCTCCTGAGATGTGTGCAAACCTGTTGGCTAACTACCAGAAACATCTGATCTCTGTAATTGCCAAAAAGGGTTTTGCCATCAAGTACTAAGTCATGTTTTGCAGAGGGGTCGAATACTTATTTCACTCATTAAAATGCCAATCAATTTTGACATGCTTTTTTCTGGATTTTTGTTGTTGTTATTCTGTCTCTCACTGTTCAAAATAAACCTACCATTAACATTATAGACTGATCATTTCTTTGTCAGTGGGCAAAGGTACAAAATCAGCAGGGGATCAAATACTTTTTTCTCTCACTGTTGATACATAAATAATAGTCGCAGGCTTATTTCAACTCTCGTCAGAGGCTTTTACCTGAAGCCCTGCGCCACCCCACCCATCCATATCCTATTTCTGACAACAATTAAAATGACCAACAGCTTTCTACTTTAGTAATTGATCCTTGCCTAAATGAAACCATTACACTTCTATTGATTTTCCTTTTTCTTTATTGCTTTCATTTCCAGTTTCATTTCTTGTTTAATTAAAAGATGCGCCAAGGTATTTTATTAACATTATCTTACAGACACCGTTGTCTCCTGTACTAGTGTATGAAACTTCTAACCATGCGCACACACCAATTCCATTGTTTCTCCCACGTTGTCTCTCCTTTTTGCTAACTTTGTATTCATAGTGGAGGTATTCTGGGCTATTGAAAGGAGCTTTATGGTAATACACTTTAAAATTATGAAATATTCATGTTTCCCAGTGATGCAGTTTCATTTGGGCTCAATTGTTTATTTTCACACTTTCAAACAGTGCAAATATGAATAATTCTGCTACAATTGCCCTTATTTTCAAACGGTGGAAACAGACAGCTGGTTAAACAGGAGTTAATTGGATCTTACAGGTACATGTTGTTTGATTGGCCGTGATTATTGACTTACAGTATTCGTGTGTGAACTTCCTATATACTCATTTGTAGTGCACAGTGCTGATCTTGACTTAGACCTCTTTATCACTTTTTATGGCATTTCTACAGCTAAAAAACCCCAAGGCATTCTGCAGAGAGGCCTTACAACATAACATTATTTACCAAATTACCTCATATGCTCATCTGCAAAGAAGTATAGTGGAGGGGTTTATTCAAACATTAAAACTGTGAACACTAACTAGACTGTCTCTTTCCTGATTTATGCACTATATACATACCTCTCTAAAATGTTTTAGCATTTATGTTTGTCGGTGCATTTGTGAGAATGTCTTCATGTGTGCCTGCATGTCTTTGAGAGCATGAAATTACTTTCATTTTTGTTTTTGTTTGAACGCAGTGCATTAGGATGTGATGGTGGAATATAGATTGAACGTACACTGTATTAGTTCCTCCTGGAAACACTCTCTTTAAAGAGCAAAGAAACCTTGTTTGCAGCCTGTTGATTCTAGCTTGTTTTCCCCACATTTGTTCCCTGCAACTTTGACCTTCAATGCATTGTTTTGCACATTTTCTCTCCTGGGAGAAGAATTCTGTCACATATCTGAAAAAGCCTGAAGTGTGGCACTTCTCTGGTGGAGCGGTGCTCAGGGAAGAATGGTTGCCCATTCAGAATTAATTTCAGAGAGTAGGAATGGGTGTGGATATCTTGAAAGTCTGGAATGTTCTTACAGCAATTGCTGCTTTGAATAAAACATGTGCACGAGCGCCTGGCCATAGGACGAAGCTTTTTCTGATAAAACGTTGTGCCATCAGTGATTCCAGTGTATTCACATCACACAGGTTTCCACGCTGAATCTTTCTTTTCTGTCCTGAATGACTGCATATACCATATCAAGGTGTGAGGGTCTTTGACGTAACCAGAACCTCGATACAAGGACTCCTAGCAGCAGTTTTCCAAATAGTGGGTCACATTTGTCTTGGATAGAAATATGTACTTGTAGATGGCAAAACAGTCCTGATGAGTAATTTTGGTTTTAATCTGTTTGTTGTAACAGTTTAAGAGCAGCTGTCCTGGAGAGTAAGTGAAAAAGTATGACCTAAAAGTTTCCCCTCTCATTTACAGCAATGACCTGGGGAGCAATTAGAGTTAACTGCCTTGCTCAGGGACAACACCCATCTGTCAAAGTTATCACTTTGATTTGAAAAATGTTGATGAATAAACAATCTTTTATGATGAAGCCCTTCAGCTGGTTTAATGAAATCTAGATACTTTTCTGTATGTTGTTTTGCAGATACTAAATACAATGTTCTTGTCCATTATGGAATGACATTAGTGTTTTAAAAAAGACAGAGGCTGCCTTTGTGGTACCACAATTTATTCGGAGATATGGACCCAATACCTACTCTATCCCTGGCAATGAAAAATTTTGTAAGTAGAAACCTTAAAAGATTTTACTAGCAGTTGCCCTACAGCAAGGCTTTCTTGGAGGATGAGTGTATAAATAGCTTAAATGGAGACATGAAATCCCTGAGGTTTCTGGAGATCTGGAGGAGTGACTTAAGGAAGTTGGTGGGGGAAACTTATCAAATGCTAAGCAAGAGACTCTTGCTCTTTTGAGCCATAGACAGGTACAGTTCTCATAATCAGTTCTGTGCCTCAGGACTAAATTGCTGCACAAGTTTGTCTGTCAAGAGAAACCGGAAGATTTTGATGAATGAATGATTGTTGGTTGGAATATTTAGGCGTGTTTCAAAACTTTTGAATAGATGCTTGGAAACCTCTAATGCTTTGGCTGCATGTGATTGACTGCCAGACTGCTGTAAATTCACAAATGTTCACTCTTATTTCAAATGTTCACTCTTATTTCAAATGTTTACACTATGATTGTCCTTTGGCACTGTGTAATACAAGATTAAGTACCTAACATAGTGAACCACAACGTTTAGTTTAATTAACATCAACAGAAATATCCATAGCTTGGCACAACACCATGTGACATTTGGAAAAATAATGTTGAAAACATTGTATTTGTTGAAAAAATTGAATATGCAATGCAATGGTTGCTGAAATTGATTTCCATGGGGGAACTGAGCTGATACCTTTTAGTACACTAGTAGATTTATTTTTGTTCGGTAAGCTGTTGGTGGAAAGAGATTCTTTTTAACCAAGCAGGTGCGTGTTTTGAGCAGGGGGTGCTGAGAATGGTTGCATGGGGTACTTGAAGGGATATCGAATGCCAAGATGGCTAAGGTTTCCACTCATCTGGCAGTTCTGGTTCAGCCTCGTTCTCCACCACTGAACTTCAGTAAGTTTATTTTCCCGCAGTGTATATTGGCCCGTTGTCTTCGCCTCTGAAATATTTGGCTGCAGTGTGCGCTGTTTAATTGACGTGCTCTACTGTTACGCAAGTTAAACAATGTTTTTTTCATTTGTACTTGGATTTCACATCATGATAGGTTACATAGCCTATCAGCATTCAGCAACATCAGGACAAACATGAGGACTAACATTATAGAGGTTGAATCTGAGAAGCCCAGCAGCTGCAGTAACTTTGGTCTGGAACATTATTTTATATTTCTGGTTAACTTTTTTAATTTGTTACCTATTATTTAATCCAACTTTGCCTTAAAGCATCAAACAAATTGATTTATATATAAAAAAAAGTTTTACATTTCCAGAGTCAGTGAGATTAGTTCATGGTCTTGATCTTGTCTTGGTCTTGTTCATGATCTATCAAAAATAAATCTTGGACAGCCCTATAGGTAGAATAGCATAAAAAATATGAAAATGTATGCACTCATTAGTGTCAATACCTTTAGAAAATAGCAACCAGCTAAAATGACTTGAGGTATCCACAAGTTCCTCTAACGAAATAAGCGGCCTCCCCAAACTATCACTTTAAACACACTCTGCAAGAAAGTTTTTTTTCTCAACTCTGAACGACTGAAAGTCATCAGATGAAGAGTGAAACTAATCACATGTACTAAGAGATTATGTGATAGAACATCCCTTTTAGGGTAGGTTTCCCATGTTTTTGTTTTCGGCGTATCAGCACTCTCAGCACCCACTCCACCTTCCCAGCAAATTGTACTTGTCAGCATCCTGACTCGATTACGGACCACTGGATTTGGAAAAGGGATCAAAGCATCTCAGGCGTCGGCACTGGGCCAGTGAGCCCCATTATGCAACTTTGTTTTTTTTTCCCTCTCTGTCTTTTCTTTATGTATTCATCCAATCTCTCCATCTTCTTTCTCTGTGTTTCTCTTTCTTTCTGTGTCCAAACTGTCTCTTTCTCTTCTTCCTAAATCGCTTTAATCTTCCTCCACAGCTTTATCTTGTGGATGTGGAGTAGAGTTATTGGGATCAGGAAACTGATTCAAATGCAGCAGTCAAATGCAACTTTATGATTTCCTATAACGTGATGGAGGTCCAGTATGGTTAACTCTTTTTTTCCCCATTTTATTAGATGATTGCCTACCATTTTAAATTCAGTTGATGCTTTTTAATTACTTTGTGTCCTCTTGAAGTTTAGTAACGAACACGTATTATAGCAATATGTTTTTGATATTAGGTTCAGTGAGACCTTGATCAGAACCTCATGAGCCTAAATATGTTCAATAGTTGTTATATGACAACCTTTTAAATATAAGAAAGATACTAAAAGATGTCTTCATCACGTGTATGAGGTTTGACAGTGGAACATTGTATTATTCCCACAAGATGTGTGCTTGCTAAAAATGAATCAATTTGAGTAATATCAATGTCAACATTTCTATTTATTATATTATTTCCAGGAAAATATATAGATTTCTACTTCCCATCAGGCAGGTCCTGAACTAAAAACTGCCAAAAATGAACAAAGCTCTGTTCTGTGAGTAATGAAACCAGCCTAGGTCAGATAAAAATGCATGAGATGCTGCGCTTCTCTTGAGTGATACTTTAATTTCAGGACTGAGGAGTTCGAAACACATCAGTTGGCAACTGTTGCTGTCATATGGGGGTTGTTTACCTTGGGTTACAGCAGACAGTGCTGCTGTCAACGTTGTCTTGTAAAACATGATGGAGTGCTATTCTCGTCTGAGAGGTATCGCTGTCTGGAAAAGCCTCTACATGGCGTTCAGAGAGAAAATGGAACCATTAATAGGAAGCTTAGGTCTCTGTACATGAAGGATAAAGGAAAAATACAGAGATGGCCGTCACAAATAAGGGTTTTTCACAGAAACATGATATGATCTGAACTATATTGGATTTCTGAGCGGCAGCTGCAATGTAAACAGAGAAATCCAGGTGCTTGGAGTGTTATCTACTGCCTTGGACCACTGACAAGCTCTCCAGCCACCTGTATTACAACACAGTCACTGTCACTCATAACACATACACATTTATCCTGAATGTAACTGATTTTTATGTTTATGTAAAATAAATATGTATACATGAATCCAGGTGCCCTTATCATTCCCCAAATCCCCTCCTTTCTCTGTACATTATTGCATACAATTAGAGAAATTTGGTTTTGCAACACGCACCAAACATGTTTCAAATGTAAGAAATAGAAAACAGTGTGGAGGAAAAAATTATAAAGGTAAATACAGTTCAACTTCACATCATCAGTACCTACGCTATTTCATAATAGCTAGTGATGTTATTTCTAATGAAATAGAATGATTATCTATTTGTAATAATGAGCAATTAATCATCTTTATTGCCACTGCAATGAATAATAATATACTGCTCCGGAATGAAAAATGGAAAAATCTATCCTTTCCAAAAAAGTCAACAAGGAAGGTTTTGAGTGAGGAACAGGGTTAAAATGAAGAGACCACTGCATATTGAACGCTTCTTTTCCTCACTCAAAACTTTTGTTTTCATCTTTTTTGGAAAGGAAAGAAAAGGGTACAATGGTCTCTTAATTATAAGAGCTGTATATGTTTTTGTATTTTAATGCTCAAAAACATAGGCTGTACTGTATATTGTAAAAAAAAAAAATCTATTGTGAACAAAAAGGAATCCCTTGTGGCATGCTAATACTTGTCTGCCCAAGCACACAAATGTACATCAGTGTTATATTGTTGTGGTCTTAAAATGAGTTGTTTTCCAAAGGAGAGCTTTTTCACCAGCGGCGACTTGATTTTATAATAACTTAATAATGGTATGACCATCCACACCAAGGATAGTGGATGAAAACTCTATGAATGTAAAATATAGGCTACATAATATGCTGCATACACACTAGCGAAACGCAAAACGTTTATCATACTAAAGTAGCTTTTTAAGGTGGTGAACAAATTCAGGTTGTGTTCATATTGACATGCGCAGGTAATAGCCAACACCAATTTACCTTGAACAATTTAACTTTAATGGGACAAAAATATGTAAACACACATTTCTAACATTAAAGCAACATGCTGTTTAGCCTGCAAATGTTTAAAGCCATGTTTGTTTAGCTTGTTGCCCAAGTGGCTTGCAATTTGTTTCTGTAATAGTTGTCCAGTTGTGGGGACCGTCTACATGCAGTGTGGCCTAGGTACCTGTCATTTCATAATCACATTTGTTTTAACTGTCACTCAGTGAATGCATTTTTTAAATGTATTTCATTATTGGGCCTAATATGAAAGCTACAGTAATTAATGAATTGCTTGGAAAATGCTCCTAATATAGGCTGTCAGTGACTTCACTGTGCAGTTAAGCTGCAGGCCTCTCCGCTGCGTTTCAGTATAGGATATTCCTCTGAGAGTTTTGAGTCCCAAAATTTAGATTGCAATAGCTTGTGAGACACTTTTTACAAGCAATTTCTTAAGCTTATTCAAGTAGATATTCCAGCATGGTCTTAGTTTCTTGTTGCATGAGCAGAAAGTGGGGCATACTGTACTCACTAACAATAATACATTCACCGTTGCCCTGGCATGTGTTGCCTATAGGTAGAAACCTTGTCTTTTGTAAAAATGTAGCCTATGTTTAATTAATTGCTTCGTATGGGACTGTGGAAAACAGCTGAGGAATTCTCTGCTCTACCATTTTCCAAAAAATATAGCCTATATTTATATTTTATACCTAATACAGTTAATATTTACTTCACCCACACATTTCTAGTCTCTATCTTCCAGCTCTTCCTGTGCGCAATAAGCTACGAAGCTTTCCGCTATTCTTCTTGTGAAATCTCAGGGATAGCTATAGGCTACAAAAGCTATGGGACATTTATTTTTAGAAGGTTTTATGCTAGGACTAATGGCATTTTAAAGGGGAGAAGCAGCCTTGCTATTCCTTATTGCTGAATGTGAAATAGGCATATCGCATATAGGCCAAATAAACTGTCTGGGAAAATTGAGGCCAGTGTTTACACCAGTGATGAAAACATTGTTGCACTACTGTGTTACAAATTATTGCTCAGAAAAAACATAGATTACAAATGAACACCTGGGAAAAGGACTAAAGTAACGTCAAAGAAATCTAATGCGAATTATATAGCAAATATGCTGCATTTCTTTTACATTTTTGTTGATTTCTGATAGGGTTAGGAATTAGTTCATGGTTTTTATAGTTTTTATGTAGTTTGTTAGACTATGTTAAGTAGAGTATATTCACAGTTGTCATTGTGAACACAGTGAAAGCACTGAATAGTTTATTGACAAGGGAAGCTACTGTAGAATGATAAACAATCCACATTCTTAATATCATTAAGATCTGCATGTTGCATATCTCCAAATAACATCCAGTGGGTTAACTGCCACTGACTATATGTAGTTAGCTGCCCAGTGGGAAGGAACTCTTGTTGGCAGCATCTCATTACACCAGTTCACCATTCATTCACAAGCTTGTTGGACAGTAACGTTAGGCGCTGTCTAATAATTGCCAAGGCACAGTGACTATGACCAGTAAAGTACAAATTATTTCTCCCTTTTACCATGAAATATACATAGCATTATTTTACAGGTCATAGCCAATAAAACTTGAACCAGGCTCTCTTACCCACTAGTCAGCAACTGTGGGAAAGGTTGATGGACCTCTAGGCAGAGATAACGGAAGAAATTTGGCTTTTTCCACCATCTCTGGTCAGAGCACACAGACTGCTGGGTGTGGTCGTTGAACAGTCACTCGAAATGTAGTGATCAAAGGTACCTGGTTTAGTTCAACTCTAAACCATACCCACGTGTTGAAAGATGCTTGAAAGGAAAAGCTATTCAATTGGAGAAAAAAAAAAGGTTAATTTTGTATTGTTGATAGTGTATTTTTGCCCTTTGATCAGATTTGGGTTTTAAATGGTTTTTTTTGCAGAGCAAATTAAATTCTCTTTATGCTCTATACCTTTTGGACTTTTACATACACAGAGGGAATAGAAAGTCACCACCCCCTTTCACTATGTTCACCTTGTGTGTCCTTAAAGCCCTAAATGAAAACACATAACACATTTTTCCAGCTTTATTTACACTCAGTGACCCATGATATCGACGAAGTGAAATAAAAAGATAGATGTAAATTAAAACAGTAAAATACCCTATGTGGATAAGTGAACCACATTTTGCTTGAATTACAGCCATGAGTCTCTTTGAATACTGTACGTCAATATTAACTTTGCATACCTAGACAGGGCAATATTTGCCCATTCTGTTGCCCGTTGTTCAGGCTCAGTCAAATTGCATGGTGACCGCTTATGGACTACACTCTTCAAGTTATTCCAGATTCTCAGTGGGTTTTAGGTAAGGGCTCTGACTAAGCCCCTCAAGGATATACAACTTCTTGTCCTTCAGCCACTGTACAGTTGTATTTGTGGTGTGCTTTGGGTCATTGTCATGTTGAAAAGTGAACCATGTACTCATTTTCAGCTTCCTGGTAGGGTGCTGCTGGTTCTCCTCAAGACCTAAACACCTACTGTGTACATATATGCACTGTATGTGTATATATATATATATATATATATATATATATATATATATATATATATATATATATATATATATATATATTCTTTTTTTTTTTTTATTTGTTACACATGCTTTTTTAAACAAATAGGTTTCCCTTGTCATGAATGAAGCCCATAGGTATGGCAACTCCGGAATGTTATGATATTCTTGGCAGAGATCTGCCTTCTAGCTTTTTCCCTCATACTGCCACTAATAAACTTTGCATAAAATAATCAGAGAAGACATCCCATTCTTTCCACACAATTACACCCCATTTGCGCAAACAGAATAGGACGGGGGTCGAGCTGATGGGGTAATTACTGGGACATATGTAATTATGCTCACAAACAACACCTTCCAAGCTGAAAGGTCATAACATAAACATATTTGTATATAAGTTAATATCCTTGCGAGTAGTTTTTTACCACTGAGAACTTGACATTGGTTAATGTTACAGTTGCTGATTATTATAATTTTTTTTAAATGTTTGTGTAGTTGAGATGTTTGCTTTATGATTTACTTTTAGTTTTTTCCTTGAATTTTTATTGAGTTAAGTTAGGTTATGACAAATTATTCTGTCTCTTGTCATATTTACAGTACATGGATACAGCTCATTTGTAAGGTAAAGGATTGGTCCTCAATAATTGAACCTCTGTATACTGCTATTCTGCCTTGTGAGCATGGTGTATGATAACTCACAAGCAAGTTTGTATATTCTCTTGTAAAAATATTTCCGGTGGTGTGACACGTGATCTCCCAGACACATAAACATGAAACATTTGGGAAAAGTGCTTTGGGTCATGAGCTTTGGGTCATGACCGAAAGGACAAGATCCCGGATACAGGCGGCCGAAATGAGCTTTCTCCGCAGGGTGGCCGGGCGATCCCTTAGAGATAGGGTGAGAAGCTCGGTCACCCGGGAGGAGCTCAGAGTAGAGCCGCTGCTCCTCCACATCGAGAGGGGTCAGCTGAGGTGGCTTGGGCATCTTTTTCGGATGCCTCCGGAACGCCTTCCTGGGAAGGTGTTCCGGTCCCGTCCCACCGGGAAGAGACCCCGGGGAAGACCTAGGACACGCTGGAGGGACTATGTCTCCCGGCTGGCCTGGGAACGCCTCGGTGTCCCCCCGGAAGAGCTAGAGGAAGTGTCTGGGGAGAGGGAAGTCTGGGCATCCCTGCTTAGACTGCTGCCCCCGCGACCCGGCCCCGGATAAAGCGGGAGAAGATGGATGGATGGATGTAAAACAAATGTTGTGTCAGTAGGAACATCACTAAATGGCACAAACACTGAACATTTAATAATGTAATCATTAATCATATAATATAATAATTACATAACATACTCTAAATTCAGTTGGTCCTCAGTTTTTTAAATAAAAAAATTATTTGTAATCAGTTGGACTTATGTCTATGAGGTTTGATGTAGCAACCATTTGGTTTCAGGCTTAATGTTCCTAGCTAGGCTACCTGCATTAGAAACATTCTAATGTCCACATCCCACACCCTTGATTAACTTGATCCAGCACTTTCAATCTTAAATGAATAGAAAAGGTGAGCAAAGAGATTTTTCTTTAAACTATGTGGTGCTCATATTTGTTTGGGAATGTATTGAGATTGACTGTCTCAACATATTATTATTTATGTCTGAACATTTGAGACAAACTTTGATTTTGGAGTGTAATGTTCCTTATAACATTTTCCTTCTGCTCTAGTACAATTAAAATGTGTTTTCATGGACCATGAATGTCTATTACAAATTATTCAGGGACCCAACAGGCTCTCCAGTCATAAGCAGAGCAATGAAATGCCTGTTTTTTAAACCATAGCCACAAAGTTGTTGATGATGGTCATCTGAGTAAAGGGATACTCAATGACTTCTGCGTTCCAAGGTAGTTCACTCTATAGGAAATTGGAAGGTATTTGGGAAGCATTCATAACCAATATGCTGTTAAACAACAGAAGTGAAAATATAAATGAGCAATGCCTTTGAAAAGAGGACAGGCAGCTGAAGAGCAAATTCTTACGGGGAGGCATGGCTAGCCAAATAGCACTATTAAATCATGCCATGGCATGGGTTTCCTTTAGATTTGGGGATGATAAAAGATGTGGCTTAGGCAGAGAGAAAACTAATCTACTAAATGGAAGGTCATGCTTGTTTTAATTTAGTGCTTGGTCCCGGTGTTGCCGTCTTTGGAGAATCTTGTCAGAAAAAGAGGTAGCAGAGTCGAGCTACAGTATGTAATTGAGACCAGGCTATATTGATCTAGTCAGGCACACATTGAATGTAGTCAGGGCAAATTGCCTAAAGAAGTGCCAATGTGTTACACAGAAATATCCTGTTGTCTTCAAACTTCTGCATGCAAGAAACCCACCTCTTGACAGATGCTGACCATACAGATGCATTGGAACTGTCATGTTTTTGTTACATTAGCCAAAAGACACCTGACAGACATCTTTGGACTTTTTCATTTACTATAATAAGTAAATGCGCCTGGAATGATGTTATAAATTAAATTAACCAAGTTGTGACTTGTTCAATATGTATTTTAACCACGGAGATAAATCTTTGGGACAGGGCTGTAGATCTGATGATACCAAAACAGTACCAAAACTTGACCCTCAAACTTCAATATGTACTGTGGACTATGTGTACTCAAAAGTTTTTCATTTTCAATTAATTAGCACACATTTCAGAAAATAATGGTTTAATGTGGATATTGATGGCCCAAAAAGAAATTGAATTAATTATAAATCACACAACAACATTTGGAAGTGACGGGATCTGAACAATAGCCTTAATAATCTGCAATGTGGAAGCATGCTGAAACCCCAGAAAACATTATAATTAAATGTTGATTTCATAGTATGCCTATATGGAATAATTATATTGAGATTTTCTTTATCAATCGGACATGTCTTTTGCAACCACACCCTCATGTAACCATCACGTGGCTTACAGATACGAGGATTGCCTAAACCTAATTTTCTTTGCTTGCCCTATGCAGCTGATGTGTACCAATCATGAAGACAATCTGAGCGGTTGCGTCAACTGTCTAGAAATACTTACTCGGTAATGGGATATTTGTTAAATGTATAATTAAAGGTGAATAGAGGCACCGGTGACCTGGTTTCTATTCCCTGTCCTACTATTGGTCACTGCTCTTTCAGCAGCTCTTTCCCCATATTCTCTTTCCATTAGTGTATGAAAATGCCCCAAAATACCTATATAAAATATGATATTCAATGCCATAGGTTTCTATTGTGTATTGGGGGGATGGGGGGAGGTTGGTGCAGGGTCAATGGATCCCAGGATTTTCACTCTTTTCCAGGGGGGGTTACATTGACCTGTCTGTAATATTGGGGGGGGGGGTCATGACCCCCAGTCCCCCCTAATTGTACACCCCTGATGCTATTATTAACCATCTTAGTTGTTATGCCCCTTTAGTTGGACTAATAAATATCCAACATATTGTTTCTGCTAGAGTTGTAAAGAGTACAAAGTAAAAGTACTTCCCAGATATGGAATGTTGCTAATTAAGACCTAAATGACCTGGTAAAGGGACTTAAGAATTAACCAGTGATCTTAATTGCTCAATGAAATAAAAAGGAAGCATAAAAACCCACACACTCAGCACTTCATGGAATGATTTTGACCCCTGTGGTCCACAATCTGGAACACAGCCAAGTACTTTTGCCGAACATATTCTTTAACGCCAGCCAAATGTTTTCTTTTTCCCAAAGGTCTTGTCAGGGCGTATACAGTAGGCAGTAGAATACAGCTGCAGGGGTAAAGACATACAGTAGGGTATAGAGCTATCAGATATAAACTTGTAATGGGTTCCCTCACATAATACTTGAAGAGCGTGAGATTTAGAAATGCAAAGCTCTAACCTGAACAGATAATCTGACAACAATTACTTAGGTCATTACTATTGCTAAATTTTGCTGATGCCTGGGTAGTTGAGTAAATGTGTAATGTAAAGTTAGCTATTGATATCCGTTTGCAGGATAACATACTTCACAAACTATAGAGAATGACTGGGTGGTAATGGGCTGGTAAAAAACATAAACATGAACTTAGTGGTTTGCATTCATGTATTGATCACATACAGTCAGTATATCAGGCATTTAAAAGCATTATGTATCACCAAATACACAAACAGTTTACAAATATTGATCATAATTCCCTTCTCTTGTCAATACAGTGGGGAGAACAAGTATTTGATTCACTGCTGATTTTGCAGGTTTTCCCACTTACAAAGCATGTAGAGGTCTGTCATTTTTATCATAGGTACTCTTCAAATGTGAGTGACGGAATCTAAAACAAAAATCCAGAAAATCAAATTGTATGATTTTTAAGTAATTAATTAGCAATTTTTGCATGACATAAGTATTTGATACATCAGAAAAGCAGAACTTAATATTTTTTACAGAAACCTTTGTTTGCAATTACAGAGATCATATGTTTCCTGTAGTTCTTGACCAGTTTTGCACACACTGCAGCAGGGGTTTTGGCCCACTCCTCCATACAGACCTTCTCCAGATCCTTCAGGTTTCGGGGCAATACGGACTTTCAGCTCCCTCCAAAGATTTTCTATTGGGTTCAGGTCTGGAGACTGGCTAGGCTTCAATGCTCTTACTGAGGGAAGGAGGTTGTTGGCCAAGATCTCTCGATACATGGCCCCATCCATCCTCCCCTCAATATGGTGCAGTCGTCCTGTCCTCTTTGCAGAAAAGCATCCCCAAAGAATGATGTTTCTACCTCCATGCTTCACGGTTGGGATGGTGTTCTTGGGGTTGTACTCATCCTTCTTCTTCCTCCAAACACGGCGAGTGGAGTTTAGACGAAAAAGCTCTATTTTTGTCTCATCAGACCATATGACCTTCTCCCATTCCTCCTCTGGATCATCCAGATGGTCACTGGCAAACTTCAGACAGACCTGGACATGCGCTGGCTTGAGCTGGGGGACTTTGCGTGCACTGCAGGATTTTAATCCCATGACGGCGTAGTGTGTTACTAATGGTTTTCTTTGAGACTGTGGTCCCAGCTCTTTTCAGGTCATTGACCAGGTCCTGCCTTATAGCCTTGGCCATCTTTATGCAAAACAACAATTCTTTTTTTCAGATCCTCAGAGAGTTCTTTGCCATGAGGTGCCATGTTGATCTTCCAGTGACTAGTATGAGGGAGTGTGAGAGCGATGACACCAAATTTAACACACCTGCTTCCCATTCACACCTGAGACCTTGTAACACTAACAAGTTCACATGACACCGGGGATGGGAAATGGTTAATTGGGCCCAATTTGGACATTTTCCCTTAGGATTGTACTCACTTTTGTTGCCAGCGGTTTAGACATTAATGGCTGTGTGTTGAGTTATTTTGTGGGGACAGCAAATTTACACTGTTATAAAAAGCTGTACACTCACTACTTTACATTGTAGCAAAGTGTCTTCAGTGTTGTCACATGAAAATATATACTCAAATATTTACAAAAATGTGAGGGGTGTACTCACTTTTGGGAGATACAGTATTTTTTACATTAATGGTTGAGCAAACTCATTACAAATGGCTAACTTTCCCGCACTGTGTTAGTAGGTTTTACTTACTAATTAAAAACATTTTCAGAAATTGAAAACTGGAACGTGTTCTTCTGTTGACGCCTTTCCTTTTTATCTCCTGGTTAGTCTAGGTTGAACTGCAGATTGTAGCTGCAGAGATTTAAAAATCCCACTTTGCATTAAATTGTTGCTTCCTTTTGGTTAAGTATATTGTAAATACATGTATATCCCTTTATTACATGGATACCCTTTTCCCCATTACTTTACTATGAGCCGAATGTCTAACAAAAGGTAAGTAATGTATATCAACTCTTCAACAAATTGTGAGTTTTATCAGAATCAGTCTTACAATGTTTTTAGTTGCACTGGGGTGAACACTGTTTTAATTGTTAGTCATTATATATTTTGTTTAATTGCAACTAGCCAGCAACTTTGGTTAGGCTAGGATACATACTGTACTTTTCAGTAAAAGAATGATAATAATGTAGGGAAAAAAGGTTTTAGATGGATTTGGATCTCCATTCTCCAACAAATAGGCTATACCTGCACTAAAGTTACAACATGTATTGATTTCAAAATGGCTTCCTGTAACTCATCTATACATTTCTTTGAAAATGTCATCTCACATCCAGTTACACTGAAAATATGATGGTAATTAACGACATATGTTCAATTATGAACAGAGGAGTTCATACTTCAGTAAAAGTCATACCAACTGAAACAGCAAGTGACCGGTCAATTTATATTCATAAAGTTAAACATTGATAAACAATTGTCCAGTAATGAAATGCATGACAGTAATACATATTTTCAGTACCTCATTTGAGAGGGAGAGACATTCCTCTTTTACCAGTTCAGTAGCCAAGCCCAAAATATCCACCAGCTCTGCGAATGAGAAAGACTTGCATGACTTCAAATCCATTTATTTTAAAAGATAACACATAGCTGTCATTACAGTGGACTACTAGAGAAAATTGAATGACAGTTCACAGGATTCAGTCAATCCCAGCATTTCTTTAATTAACTTGTTGTTTAGATTATTGCTTCAACAAACACACACCAGTACTATCAGGGGAATAAAAGACAAGTCAGTAGAGCATTTGTTTCATTTGTCATTGATGGTTTTGTAAGGGAACAATACAAACTCACTGTATAACATTTTCAGTTATTTCAGTTGTAGAAGCTAAATCTTATCAGACAGTACTATCCAACGCTTTTCCTTCTCTTGCACATGCATTTGAACACCTCCAGACTGATTTCCTACACCTAAATAATTGACTTATGGATCTTAGGTTAGTAATAAACGCAAATAAAAGATGTAGGTTTCTGGGTCCCAAAATCTAGGGTTGAATGATTTCACATAACATTGAAATGTCTAGAAATATATCATGCTGCCTTCATATACATCATTGTCTTTCATAAAGTTTGGTTGGCTGGGACTCTCACCTCAATAATTCATACGAAAAACTGAAGTTATCTGACTGGCGTCATTAGACTGGCTAGTACTATAGATACCAAGATCTTTTGTGAAACTGCTTTCGATTATCGTGCTCCAAACTCACAAAATGCCTCTGCAAAGTAACCTTAAGTTAGAAGCCTTGGTACATATAAGGCACATTGGGAAAGAAAAATGTTAGGTTGGTTGAAATAAGCAACATTTATTTCACACTTGCACATTTGTTAGATAAACCTGCAGGTACAACAACAAAACAGGCATGTAATCACAAACACTTTGGTGTTGGTTGAAGAACGTGCATAGATTAGGTAAAGAAAGAGATTTTGGGCATGACATAGGCCCAATCAAATCACTCATATGCCATATATTGATGATTTGACAGGTCAAGTCAATCTGGTAATAGCTCCGCCGTGATTGAAGTTACATCATATTGCTTATACCAAACAAATCTTCTGAGATCTCCACAAGTGCATGTGGGTTTAGAGAACAGATTTGTTATTGGCCCAGTCAAGAGAATGAGAGGGCAGAGGAGTGGGAGAGAAGAGGGCAAGAAAGGAGGGTTTGGACAGAGAGAAGGAGGAAATATGGGAGGGTGAGAGGAGGTCAGGATGATGGGAATGCAGAACAGAGGGTGAGAAAAAGATAAAGGACAGTGGGAACAGGATATGGTGAGGAGATATGTTTGAGATATGTTTCAAAGAAATACAATTCAAAGTAAATTTTAAAACAATACATGCAACAAGTAGATACAACTGCAGTCAGTTCATTCTCTACCTCCACATTTTCTGTGACTACACCAATATCCACCAATATGCTGGGGTTCTTTTTCCTTCCAAATAACAGACACTTACATGTTAAGCAGCTGGGTCCTTTCCATTTATTTGAGGCATTTAGTAAAAGGTAGAAGTGAGAGTGCCTGAAAGAGAGGTAGGTATGCTGCAGCAGTAACAGTCAGTCACATATTTGAAATGAGAATGATGCAATGATAGTACAGTAATGTTTTATTTGCACATCTTAACAGTATGAACCGTCGCAAGTGGCAGAGGTACATGCATGTGCAGTCATTTGAAAAAATTAGGACACCACATTAAACATTTAGTGATTTTGAAGAAATATGGATATATCAACCTTCGATCTTAATTCAAACAGAAGCTATAGGTAAAGGTGATGTAACTGAACCAAAAACAATTAAAATGTAACTGTGTTATGTATTTAACAACAAAATGAACAAAGATGCCAATAAAGATGCAGACATAACCTAAATAAGACATTTCCTATAACTGTCTACCAGTCTCTGACATCGACTGGAAGAAAGTTTTCCACACTCTTCCATGCAGACTTTTTTCGGCTGTGTGATGTTTGATGGGGTTCTTGCACGCACAGCCCATTTCAACTCACCCCACAGAATCTCAATAAGATTAAGATCTGGGCTTTGACCTGGCCATTCCAGAACTCTCCATTTATTTCTCTTGAGCCATTTCTTGCTGGATTTACTGGAATTTTTTAGGTCATTGTCATGTTGCATAGTCCGCATCTACTTCAGCTTACATTTTTGGACTAATGGTCTCAGATTTTCCTTAAGCACCCTCTGATACAATGAAGAATTCATAGGAGATTCGATGATGGTGAGCTGACTAGGCCCTGTTGCAGCAAAGCAGCCCCAAAACATGACATTTCCACCCCCATGCTTCACAGCTGGTATGAGGTTTTTGTGCTCAAATCCTGTGTCTTCTGTTACTGTGCCCCCAAAACATTTTTTTTTTAACAATAATGGAGAATTTACTAATGTGCAATCAAATATTTAACGACAGGTGCATAAACTGGGTAAACAAACAAGACACTCAAAATCGTTTTCTGTGTGCTATTACAGCAGATGAAGGGCAGTTTCTGTCTTAAAACTGGACACACCTCAATATCTTTGCTGCAAAACTATCAGTGATATCGTCACTGGTGATACCAGTGACGATAAAGGGAAGACAACCCAAGTTTTATTACTACAGAAGATTTGAATCAGGTGCACCACATCAGCTGCAAATGATTAGAACATCGTTATAGAGGATTTTAGAGGAGCCTGTCTTATTTAAACCTCAGACATTAAGGTTTGGTTCACTCTTTCTTTTTTAAATGAGGGAACAAAAGAGCTCTCCAAGGCTTTCAGAAATAAGGTTGTAGATGCCTATGAATCTGGGAAGGGATTTAAAAAGATCTCCAAACAATAAGAAAACTGCTATTCCACTGTCTAGAAAATAATATATAATTGGAGAACATTGCCTCTCTCAAAATTGTTAAAATTAAGATCAAATGTCCATGTGTTGAAATATGTCAAGACAACGGTTCACATGACTGTAACTTTAAATGAAGTAACATTTTCCTAGGGAGTCGTGGACGGGGATGGTTGCTAGTTTGAATCGCAAGAGTTGTGCAGTATATATTTTT
The DNA here is from genome assembly GCF_011004845.1 of Esox lucius. Lineage (NCBI taxonomy): Eukaryota > Metazoa > Chordata > Actinopteri > Esociformes > Esocidae > Esox > Esox lucius. The sequence goes on from NC_047575.1 coordinate 28,389,497, forward strand.
CTTTAGGTGTTATCTAACCTTATTTTTTTTTTGTTGTCTAACCTTACCCGTAACCTTAATCCAAACCTTAACCACAAATTAGAAGCACTGCCTTCAGCGTACATTCGCATTTGGCATCACCAACACCTTGGAACAGAAGATTTAATTGGCACGGACTTTCTAAACTTATAAACCTGAACCAGAACACGGAATCGGCAGTCCATACTGTTGTGTAGAGGTTCATGTTCATATATAGGAGACACTGTTGAGCAGTACATGTGCTGCATGTAGTGTCTTAAATCGCTGGACCACCCAGAGCCACACTCAGACTTTTCAGATATTTTAAGCATTGTGCTGACATAGATGTATGATTGTGGAACATTACCAAGTACTCCCATTAGATCATCAGGTCCTTTTTGAAATTGGTTGAGGAAATTTGTTGAGACACCATTTAATGCTTTCTCTCTACAAAGCAGTTTTACCTCAGGTGCGAAGATTGTTAGAATCATATCAACACAGTGATACAAAACTGACATTGGCATGTGATAAAGTTATGTAGTTGTAAAATCTATTAACCAAACAGTACTATGTTTTTAGGATTGAAAAATATAGCTAATTCAAACTGGTTAACATTGCATTTCTAGTTCCAAGTCAGAAAGAGATATTCAAGAAAGGAGACTTCAAACAGATGGTCAATGAGCAGAGTTTACACTTTACATTTCTTTTAAATTCCAGAATTCTGGCCATATAGAACAGCTACCGGACATATGTTTTAAATAGCAATATAATAGCTAACATTTAAACAGCAATAAAACACAAATGCTGTGATCCAACAAATGTTTTTTATTTAAATTAGTCAGCAGAATGGACTCTTCACAATGTTTGCGAACTGAGCATATAGGTTACACCTAGGGCTGTCATGGCCTGATCAAAATAATTTTTGCCAGATCGCAATTCTTTTCATGGAGAACAATCTTTTTGTGTTTCCAATTTGAATAAGGGATTTTGATTCAAATGTTAGAAACGTCTCAACAAATACTGTAGTATGCAAATAATGTCTTTCCATAGGAGTGCTATGCGGAAAGTTATAGGCGCAAATCATGTCCTGAAGCTCGTTTGTTTCAAAATTTCAATAACATTATTATTATTTAAAAGACAAACGCATTTCAGTCGCTTATTTGTTGCATCAACTCTGATCGACCAAAGGAAAGAACACTCTTTTGTGATTTCCAACCATAATTCGTAATTAGATAATGTGCATTAAACTGAATGGATATAAATATAGCCTATGTTGTCCCATTGCATATTAAACATTGAAACATGTTTGCTACATAAGGAAGGCTATTTCAAATAACTAAGCCACTGTTGTGCCCCTAAGTTTGCATACCCTTGCAGAAATTGTAAGATTTTGGCATTGATTTTGAAAATATGACTGATCATGCAAAAAAAAAAAGAAATGTAAGTATAGTAATCATATGAAGCCATTTATTATCACATAGATGTTTGGCTCCTTTTTAAATCATAATGATAACAGAAATCACCCAAATGGCCCTGATCAAAAGTTATACCCTTGAATGTTTTGCCTTACAGACACACAAGGTGACACACACAGGTGAAAATGGCAATTAAAGGATGGAACTTTATAAAAGATGGAAAAGGATATAAAAAGATATCCAAAGCCTTGCAAATGCCAGTCAGTACTGTTCAATCAGTTATTAAGAAGTGGACAATTCGGAGATCTCTTGATACCATGCAAAGATCAGGTAAACCAAGAAAGATTTCACGCAAAACTGCCAGAAGAATTGTTCGCGATACAAAGAAAAACTCATAGGTAACCTCAGGAGAAATACAGGCTGCTCTGGAAAAGACGGTGTTGTTGTTTCAAGGAGCACAATATGACAATACTTGAACAAAAGTGAGCTGCTTGGTCAAGTTGCCATAAAGAAGCCTTTACTGCACCATTGCCACAAAAAAGCCTGGTTACAATTTGCCTGACACCTTGATATGCTTCACAGCCTCTGGCACACTGCAATTTGGAGAGACCATACCGAAATTGCGTTTTATGGTCACAACCATAAGTGCCACTTTTGGAGAGGGGTCAACAAGGCCTATAGTGAACAAAATACCATCCGTACTGTGAAGCAGTGGTGGCTCACTGATGTTTTGGGGGAGTGTGAGCTCTAAAGGCTTGGGGAATCTCATGAACATTGATGGCAAGATCAATACAGCATGTTAACAGAAAATACTGGCAGACAATATGCATTCTTCTGCATGAAAGCTGCGCATGGGACGCTCTTGGACTTTCCAGCTCGACAGTGACGCTAAGCACAAGGCCAAGTTGACCCTTCAGTGGTTACAGCAGAAAAAGATGAAGGTTCTAGATTGGCCATCACAGTTTCCTGACCTTAATATCATTGAGCAACTCTGGGGAGATCTCAAAGGTGCAGTTCATGCAAGACGACTAAAGATTGCATGACCTGGAGGCATTTTGCCAAGACGAATGGGCAGCTATACCACCTGCAACAATTTGGGGCCTCATAGACAACTATTACAAAAACTGCATGTTGTCATTGATGCTAAAGGGGGCAATACACAGTATTAAGAACTAAGGGCATGCAGACTTTCAAACAGGGGTCAGTTAATTTTTTTCTTTGTTGCCATTTTGTTTTATGATTGTGCCATTTTGTTATGACCTACAGTTGAATGTGAATCCCATAAGAAATAAGATGTGTCTGGCCTGCTCACTCATGTTTTCTTTACTTACTCTACTTTTGAGCACCACTGTATATCAAATCGCGTCTTGCTGACCTCAGTTGCACCATCGGTTGTTTGTTTTTTTAAACCGGCCCGGGGATGTCTGCTTCGCCTTCGACATTTCAGACTTGTATCCTGGAGTTGCTGCCAGAGTGTGCAGCTTTTGAATCTGGTGCCACGCTTAGTCATATGACCAAACGCTCAGTAAGGTCACTGTTTTATTAACAACAGACCATATAGGTCACACAATATTAGGCTATTTAATATGCTTTTAATCTAAGTTTAGGGAGATATTTATAAAAACATAGATTTTTCTAGATTCTATTTAAATGTTTTCTAAATTCCAACAAACAACCCACTTTAGTGCATAGGACGGGTAATCAGATGAATTGGCACAGGTCAGTCTGTGAGCCAGTACATATCTGACTCCCTGAAAATGTAACCTGGAGAAATAGTTCACACCCACAACATGTCCTGATTGGGTGGAAAGACCAGACCTGACATTTTAACCTTGTCCCCACTTCCTCACAGGCACACATTGAGGGTCAGGAAACTAGACTGTCTGCCCAAACTTTTCAATAACAGCGTGCAAATTAATATTGCCGGGATTCAAACATTAGATGAGTTTTCCTGTGAACGTTTGGTTAATGTAATTATGTGCACAAGAAATCACCACATTGGTTATTTTAATTGGTCTCAATTGTTGGTCATTTTCACTCAGTGGGAGAGTAATAATTCCCTACCCTTTTCAGCTAACTGTAATGTCCTCTGACGATAGCAGTCCTGTTAAATATTACATCCTTGTGTTTTAAGGGAAATGTTTGAGTTTGAAAGGTGATGCTAAAACAAATGCACGATTTAAACAATGTGAAGTCCTTTTGTTTATGGCCTAATTTTTTTTGCCAGGTAATTAAAGATTTGCCGAATGGGTCAGTAAATACCAAAGTACAGTCTATCTTTATAACGGTTACTTTATTAGAAAATTATTGAGCGTTGTTTGGAAAACATTGTCGGAGGTTGAAAATAATTTAGTGTCCTCCCAAGTTAAGTTTTTTTGCTGAGAGGTTGGAAATAGCTTTGCAGGGTATCTGAAAAGCAGTGACATGTGTCTTTAAATGAAAAAGGAAAAGAAATGTGGCTTATTTCTTCTGACTATTTGGCAACCCCTTTGTTATTGGACAAATCTGTATGATTTCCTGTTATGCTGTCAGTAAATGCTTTAGCAGTGCCAGTGAGACATCACCATTTTATTGTAGTCACATTACCTCTTTTGCAGTTTACTATCAACTGCAGGACTGGAGCCCTGATGTCATTCATTTATCGTGGACACTATTAACAATATTACCAGCAATTTGAAGATTTGTCTTATCTTTTCTGATGACCCACATAGATTTAGATTCCTGTACTGTCTCTACTTTTACCTTGTGAGGGTAGCAGCTATTTAGCAAATTCAGAAACCAATGTAATAGTTACTTAGCGTACCCCAACTAATCTTTCCAAAATGAACTTGTAAATATTTTGTTATAATATTGCAATTGTTATAATGCTTAGGTTTCAGTGTTTCTCGTTTCAGAAACAAATTTTGGTCAGCTTAACATGATGAAAAAATATACAGACCCTATTCACACATGATGTGTCCATGGTATTGTCTGTACATAGTTTATGGTATAGGCGAAAGGTAAAGCGAGACAGACTGATGACATCTTCTTACTCCAATCAACAAGTTGGCTAGTACAATGAGCCAGTTAATTGTATTGTTTTGGGCAGCCCTACAGTAAATCTCCTGTATTTCAAAAGGCATCAAAACTGGTTTTGTCTGTACAGTTTGATTTGCCGTGTCTTTCTTTGTGTAGTTAGCTAACGTTTTTAGCAAACTCTATACATTTGATTTCTCTACACTGTAGTTAAACCTGATTTATTTTTATGTATCGCTGATATTTTGATTATGTGTCCATTCCTATTACCTTTTTCTAATGGGCAGCTAAATCGAAGGCAATAACTTGACCAGATTTTTGTTAACTTTATTTTACAGCAAATTGTGTCATAACACAAATAACATTTTGATCTTAGGATCAGTGATGTTACAGCCGTATTCAATTGTAAAACATCAAGGGCCAGTTTCTGCACAGCTATTTACCAGCACTTATACAGGCATAATGTCCCTCGTCACATGACTCATTGAACTTACAATCCTGCACTCAGACCTTTCCAGCAGGCTTCATGTTGTTTTGTATGCAGGCTGCATAACACTTTTTTACATATGTCAACTAAAAAGTTATTTTTATTTAAAACACATTAAATTGAGTTCAAACAGATAACATACACAACCAACTGCACATCTGATAAAGGACCTTATCTGCTACATGGACTTTAAACCTGTCCTGCTGAACAAGGTCCCCAGGGAAGCACTGACAACTCCTTTACCTGCCTTGTCACATTAGCTTAATTTTAGCTATCATTTCAACATCGAAGGACGTCTCAAGCTTTGAAGGGAGGAATAAGCGATGAATTCATACAGAAAAATTTTATCCCTTACCATAGAATGATTAACCAGAGACAAATGTATTCTCCACTCACTCTAGCTGTTAAACTTTGTTGAATCATCCCATTAAAAAGTAGAAAGAATTAATTATGAACCACAATAAGTGGAATTGCTAACTGATGATTCTGAAGAAAAGTTTGCCTTGTGTCTCAAGATACCCCGAGGACCTACATTTCTTAGAACTGTAACCCAAGCAACTAATTATTTCAGGAATAGAACAAATGCTTTCCAATACCCAAAAGCCACTCTTCAGGGTTTGGTTCTTTGTACAGAATACATCCCAATTTTCATATCTCTATTTCACAATGCAGTGTTTTCAGACCAAACAGTTTTCATGTAACAAAACAGCACCCCTCACCGGGGCTCCACAGTATTTTTTTGTCCTTGGGCTGTCTTTGAAATGTTATTTTATGTCTAAGTTATCACTGTATGTCTAATTAATGAATTCGTTTTTAATAAAGAAATAACTAAAATCCAGTTTTTATATATATTCAGCGCCAGAAAAAATTAAGAGACCACTGCACCTTTTTATTTCCTTTCCAAAAAAAGTTGAAATGTAAGGTTTTGAGTGAAGAACGGAAGGGTTAAAATTAAAAGACCACTGCAAATTGAATGCTTCTGTTCCTCACTCAAAACATTCCTTTACAATTTTTTTGGAAAGGAAAAAAAAAGGTGCATTTGTCTCTTAATTTTTTCCAGAGCTGTATATATATATACATATATTATTATTATTTTGTATAATTTATTTCTCTTAGCCTTGAAATGCTCAGTGATCCTGTGGGCGTTTACTTTTATTTCTGTGAATATATTTACAAGCACAACCCTAACTGGCTGATACGATGATTTAGAGCCCACCCTCTGATGAACCCAGATGGTCAGGCGCTGGTTTATTACAATCATATTAGCTTTGAAATTATGCAGTTAAGTACCATCCGTACTGCTGAAATTTCAGCAGTAGGAATAAAGAGCAACTTAATCTGAAGTTTAATAGTTCGAAGGAACTCCAAATCCATGCTTACAGATGATAGTAATGATAGTAATCTCTTATTTTGTTTTTGGACTGGGTGGATGTTTGTAGTGAATACATGTTCTGATTGTTAATCACACATTCTCAATAGTTTTGGGCTTTTACAGACAGCAATAAAAGTATTGTCTAAAAGCTTGAAAATATCCAGTTAATTAACCTGGCAGGACATTTCTTTCTTATCACCAAGAGTGAGCATTTCAAGGGCAAGAGAAGGCTCATGTAATCCAACAAAAAAAAAATTGGAGTTGGTTTTCCTATCTTGCCTGACAGTGTTATTTTCTTTTAGGCATGATTGGCAAATAAATTGTCTGTTTCGTAAAAATTGAAGTAATCAATTATTTCAGTAATTGATTCACTCAGTCAATCTTTAATTCACTGTAGTAATTTTTGGAGTAACCTGTAGGGAAATATATTATACATGCTGGCTCATGCTGGATTCAGAAAAGTTATCTACCAGACAAACATGGATAGCACAATTCTTCTATGTACCTTTGATCCCCCCTCGACATTCTCTACTGTTCCAAATTCTGAGCCTCACATGTTTCCTCCCCCCTTGCTGTGCTGTCAAAGCCTGTGTGGCATTGAAAGGAGACGCCTCTTTTTCTGACAGGCTTCTCAGTGCATGGAAAATTATTGCTTTGCCCTCGCCGCTGTAGGTCAGACTTGCAGCTCTGGAGAGCTGGCTGGGAGAACGACAGAGGTGAGGAGATCATGTAATCCAATGGTCCTCTGCTGCCTGCCTATCTGCCTGTTGCCTGAGCCTCTTTTCAGAGAGGCCCTGGATTGACAGAGGTTATGCTACCTGGTCCAGTCATCAGTGATTTTTTCAAAGTGGTCCCCTGGCTGTCCCTTTGGAGAAACAAACACTGTAGTGTCATAAGGTGCAATGAAGACTGACAGACGGGGGTTTGGGCTTCTATCTTGGTGCCGTGTCGGAAGAACGCCATGCCAAATGCCTCCTTTATCCCTCTAGCTCAGATGAAGTGAATGAGATGAGGCTGACAATTTCGACTAAGCCCTCATAGGCTCACTACAATACCATTACTTGAACTAGCCCAGAATCCACTTCTTCCTAGTCATCATTAAACCTGAATCCATCGTGGACTGCCATTTGTTCTCTAGCAGTTCCACTGATTTCTTTAAAATTACATTGCCTCACCTTTCCCAAAACTTTTTTTTCCTGTTCTATCGTTTTTATTTATAGGCATCTATAAAAGTGTGCTATCCTGTCGCTGGCAGATGGTTGAAGTATGTGTCTCGCTAATTTAATCAATCAGAAAAGGTGAAGGACTATGTTTATTACATCAAGGTTGCTGCTCCTCTATTGTACATCCCCAAGGCCAAGGCGGATTTCCTGTGAGGGGTTAAGATACACACAAGGGTCAGTTTTATTCAGCCTTAAAAGTATATTTTGGATGATTTTCACCATATTTCCACCACCATGCTAATTATAATATAAAGGGTATTAGAGAAAGATGTTTTTTGAAATTGTGTATTTCACAAATAGTCTTATTGTTTTGGGGACCTAGGTTCACATTCTGTCGACATCTTCCTGAGGATTTTCTCTTGTTTATTTTTGCCCAGTCTGTTTGGATTGCCTGTGTCAATGAAACTTGGAAAACGTTCTGGAGACTCAAAAATAGGCATTGCTTTCAAGTGTTGGAAGAATCCACTGGCTGATATGGATGTGAAAATCAAGCTGTTGGTATATTTCTCCTCCAGGTAAGCGCTACATAAATAGCAAGCTAGCTACCTAGTACTAACTGGTAAGCATCCCATAAAATAAATGATTATAAAAGTATAATAAAAAAGCATGTTCACATTGCACCGTAGCCTAGGGCTAAGGGCCTCCTAAGCCCAGGGCTAAGCAAGGGCTCACACATATTTTGAAGTGGGCTAGCACCACCCTTAACCTATGGCTAGCTGGCCCAGCTCTGGAGCAGGGTTAGCACCAACATTTCAGGGCTAGCCCCAGAAACACGACAACAAAATAACCAGTGTGAAATGTTTATTGTCCAATCATAGAATGTTTATTGTCCAATCACAAAACCTGCCATTTCACTTAATTTACATACACTCATGGCACGCGCTTTTACTAACAGCTACAATGTATTTCTGTTTCGGTCCTTTCACTCTGCAACATTTTGTTGTTTCATTATACCTGCTAAATCTTAGCAAAGTAGTTATTGCAACTTGCTTTGGATGTAAGTGTAGCAATTACACTGAATAAAATTATAAACGCAACACTTTTGTTTTTGCCCCCATTTGCCGGTTGGATGTACTGCCAAATTCTCTAAAACGCCTTTGGTAGAGAAATTAACATTCAATTCACGGGCAACAGCTCTGGTGGACATTCCTGCAGTCAGCATGCCAATTGCACACTCCCTCAAAACATGCAATATTAGTGGCATTGTCCTGTGTGATGGAACTGCAAATTTTAGAATGGTCTTTTATTGTGGCCAGTCTAAGGTACACCTGTGCAATAATCATGCTGTCTAATGAGCATCTTGATAGGCCACACCTGTGAGTTGGATGGATTATCTTGGCAAAGGAGAAGTGCTCACTAACACAGATTTAGACAGATTTGTGAACAATATTTGAGAGAAATAGGCCTTTTGTTTACATAGAGAAAGTCTTAGATCTTTGAGTTCAGCTCGTGATAAATGGGGGCAAAAACAAAAGTGTTGCGTTTATAATTTTGTTCAGTGTATGTTAAAAGAATGAAGTTGACTAACACTTTTCTCTTTTTTTACTAAGTTTTAACAAAGATGTCAAAGCAAATATCGACAGGGTGGGCATCTTGATCAACCGATGTCATGAAGTCGTTAACTGGTCAATCATGGTAGCGTGACATTGATCGCATTACAGTGATGTACTCCTCACATTATTTGCCTGCTAGAGAGAATGTAACATTTGTAGCTTATCATGGAATGTAAAATGCTATTGTATATGTCAAAGCTTAGGAATACAAGTGTGAATCCTTAGCCTAGGGTTAAACTTTAGCCCAGGGTTAACAAACTCTTGTGTGAATACAGGCTAAGCTAACATGGGGCCAGTCTTAGCCTGGGGTTAAGAACAATCCAGTGTGAGAAGGCCTAAACTGTTTGTTTGCTCGGTTATAGATGTACAGTACCATGAGCAGGATAGGCTTTAAAAATGGGAAACCTGAAACACATATGGTATAAGGTCAGCTACAATGCCAAGCTAGGTAGCTGTTATCTTGTTAGCTCCTAGGCTACAAATAGGAAACTTTCCTGTGTCACTACTTCAGAAACCTATTATAATATTTATTTATTTTGCTCATTCATCATTATACCACATATAAGATAGACAGAGTTATTCCAAACCATTGTTGCTAGATAGTTCTTGCATAGTTCACTGCTGAATCTATCTACTGTAGAGTTAGAGTAAATATACTATTTCTGCTATTCTCCTTGAAGATGCTCGAGAGTGGAATTTACCAATTTCTCATTTAACATGTCGTAATACACAGATACATTAAACATAATGCCATGGAAAGTCAGAAACATGTGATTCCACTTCAACGTGAGCCTTAATAGTAACTACTGAGCTATAAAAACTGTTTAAGTTCTTAAATGGCTTGGACCATGGGACAAGATTATACATTTTTTTTTAGTAGGCCTTTCAGTTGAGTTGGTTACTGTCTGGCAAGCCCCTGTTGGAGCACAAAGCTGTCCTGTATCCTGTTCTGAATAGAGCAAGCCAGCATGCAATACAGCAGATTGGACGATGCACTTGACATTTAAACATTAGCACTTTCAACCTAAAGGATGTACTGCTGTACTACCGCCACACATCAACAATGTATCACTGAAGGTCAGTGCTGAGTGCATCACAGGCAAGAAGTACGCCAGTATATTGCTAGAACGACTCAAGGTCAATTGATCTCTAACACGCTTATGACTGTATGCTGGCTGTAAAGTTATGATTTCTGCAGGTACTGTTCCAAGAGATTTTAAAGGGGCAACTTGTAAAATAAAGTTGCCTCTTGAAATATCAGTAAATTGAACAACTCTGTGCATTATATCAACAATGATCACCCCTATTTCTGTGGAATATAGTGGAAATCACTTGTGATTGATTGTTTTACGCTTAGTTTTGTCCCACAGTTTGAAACAGCTGAAAATATGATATTAGTAATGATTTTTAACAGGGATTTAGATTGTCTTACATTTTTGTTCTCTCATTCTTGTTTTACAGTTTCAAATGCTGTAATTGATTGCAAGGTTTTGAATATCAGCAACAAGTGATTTACTTATTGGATGCTTGCCTCTACCATTGTATGTTGTGTGCAGAAGATGACCTCTGATAAAAGACAAAATCGTATTGATGCCAATGGAAGGGAGGGTGCAATTCTCTCATTGACTGGATTATGCGTTCCATACTATGAATTTGCATTTGCCTGGAATTTTTTTTTGTAGACAAAGCATTGTGGAATATTTCAATACACTGAGATGCATTCTCAAAACCAGCTCATGAAGCTGGTTGAGAGAATACAAAAAGCATTTAAAGCTGTCATCTCGGCAAAGAGTGGTTACTATAGATGATATGAAATTAAGCTTAACACTTTAACACTTTTTTGGTTACTCCATGATTCCATACATGTTTTTTGTAGTTTTGACAGATTCACTATTATTCTACAATGTGGAAAATAGTAAAAATAAAGAAATACACTTGAATGAGTTGGTGTCCAAACATTTAACTATATATACAGTGGATATAAAAAAGTCTACACACCCCTGTTAAAATGGCAGGTTCTTGTGATGTAAAAGAATGAGACAAAGAACTTTTTCCACCTTTAATGTGGCCTGAACAATGCAACAATGAAATATTTGAGGGGGGGGGGGTAAAAAATTTAAAACTCACAATAACATGGTTTCATAAGTGTGCACACCCTTAAACTAATACTTGGTTGAAGCACCTCTTGATTTTATTACAGCACTCCGTCTTTTTGGGCATGAGTCTATTAGCATGGTACATCTTGATGTGGCAATATTTGCCCACTCTTCTTTGCAAAAACACTCCAAATCTGTCAGATTGCGAGGACATCTCCTGTGCACAGCCCTCTTCAGATCACCCCACAGATGTTCAGTTGGATTCAGATCTGGGCTCTGGCTGGGCCATTACAAAACGTTAATGTTGTTCTGGTGAAGCCATGCTTTTGTGGATTTGGATGTGTGCTTTGGGTCATTGTCATGCTGAAAGGTGAACTTCCTTTTCATCTTCCGCTTTCTAATGGACGCCTGAAGGTTTTGTGCCAAAATTTTTATTTGGAACTGTTCATAATTCCCTCCACCCTGACTAAGGCCCCTGTTCCAGCTGAAGAAAAACAGCTCCAAAGCATGATGCTGCCACCACATGCTTCACTGTGGGTATGGTGTTCTTTGGGTGATGTGCAGTGTTGTTTTTGCGCCAAACATACCTTTTGGAATTATGGCCAAAAAGTTCAACCTTGGTTTCATCAGACCATAACACATTTTCCCATGTGCTTTTGGTGGACTTGTTGTTTGTTTTTGCAAACTTCAGCCAGACTTGGATGTGTTTCTTTGTAAGAAAAGGCTTCCGTCTTGCTGCCCTACCCCATGGCCCATTCAAATGAAGAATATGGTAGATTGTAGCACACAGCCAGTACTTGCCAGAAATTCCTGCAGTTCCTTTAATGTTGCTGTAGGCCTCTTGGAAGCCTCCCTGACCAGTTTTCTTCTCGTCTTTTCATACATTTTGGAGGGACGTCCAGTTCTTAGTAATGTCTCTGTTGTGCCATATTTTCTCCAATTGATGATGACTGTCTTCACTGTGTTCCATGGTATATCTAATGATTTGTAAATTATTTTGTACCCTTCTCCTGACTGATATCTTTCAACAATGTACTCCCTCTGATGCTTTGGAAGCTCTCTGTGGACCATGGCTTTTGCTCTGAACAGTTGAACTTTATTTGAGATTAATCAGAGACACTTTAAATGATGGCAGGTGTGTAATGACTTGAATGTGATTGGTTAATTCTGTACACAGCCACATCCCGAGTTATAAGAGGGTGTGCACACTTATGCAACCAGGTTATTGTAAGGTTTTTCATTTTTCATTTTTCCACCTTGAAGATTTCAGTTTGTTTTTCAATTGAATTGTTCACATTATAGCTCACATTAAAAGTGGAAAAAGACATTATTCTGACATGATTTATCTTTGGCTCATTCTTTAACATCACAAAAACCTGGCATTTTCACAGGGGTGTGCAGACTTTTTATATCCACTGTATCGATCTCCTTGTAGCTTTCTTTCTAACTCTTACCTTTGGATTTTGTTTCAACATACAGTTTCCTAGCTGTGACTTTCTTCCAAGCGATGGTTGGTATTTGAGATTCCACACCTACTAGGGCTGTAGGTATGCACAGTTACTCAATGTCATATTTATAAAATATGAATTACTCAGAAATCTCTGTAATGGTTCCTAATCACAGCTAGCCTGTACAGTAATCTCTCACATGGCTGCAGCTAACTAGTCCTGCTGTTGGGAGTGGAGTTACACAGCTTAGACAGAGCATTTTCTTCCAACAAGCCTGATATTAATTTAGAATGGCAACCTACTGTCCCGTGAGAATAGGGGTCAAGTATATTTGCATACATTTCCTATGGGACCACATCCCAGGCCACTACCAATTCAGGCAATGCATAAGCTGAGGGACCACCGTGTTGGAAATTATTCCGTTGGCCGTCACACAGATGTCTGCCATTGTTAACCCTCTAATGTGTAAATATGGCTAACCACTTTGGGCAATTCCGCAGATTTGGAATTATGCTGAGACCAAGTTATTTTCACTTTAAAATGTATGTTCAGCAAAAACAGTTCACTACTTTTAACAATATCAGGTAAACATTTTTATTTTTGTTACTACATTTTGGTAACAGAAATATAGTAAAAAAATCCTTATATATCCTTTTCCTACATTATTATTATTATTATTATTATTATTACGTTAGATCCAAATTAATATTTAAAGACTTTTGCACAAAGATGAGGGGGGTCGGCATGACATGCCACTGTGTTCAAATCAATTGTATTTAATCTAAACTAAGGGATGTGGATTTATACACGGTAAGAATTATATAAAAACTGTCCTTGATCTGTGCTACATAACACCATTCATAATTATAGACCTTTTATCTGACACCCAGTTGATTGTGTTTCAATACATTTCTCATGTTGGTCCTCTTTAGTAGTTTAGATGGAAATGCCTCCCAACAAAATGCTCACAATTAATACATTTTTAAACCAATACTGGAAACATTATTTAATATTAATAGTCACAGTGGACTTGATATTGCCATTGGCTGAATTATTGTTGCAATTTATATTAACTGGCCATTTTTCAGGATCTTGCTGGTTTAACTAGTGACTGGAATATGGGTCAGTCATGTCAGATAGAATCATAGCCCAGTGGGGAACCCAGTGAAAGAACCACAGTAAAACAGATTTTGGGATATTGGTTCGTCTATGGATTCCTACCAAATCTGGATGATCTCTTTTTGCTTAATGCCAATGTCAGATTACATTTGTTTGGGTTTAATACCTTACGTGACATTGGGTTAACATTTGAATGCCATAATGTATAACCAATGACATACCTCTACATTTACAGAAGAAGAAAAACACAAAACAACAAAAACACTTTTAATTCATACAAGGTTGCTGATGAGGCATCAGGTTTGCTCTAGCAAATGAGGCGTCAGGTTTGATGAGGCGTCAGGTTTTGCTCTAGAAAATGTGACAATCACATAATCTGATTCAAAGTCAGGGTTGATCCTTCTGCTACCGATAGTACATACATTGAGTTGTGCCATTGGGAATTATATACCATAGCAATATAAGGAAGCAAACAGCGGCACCTTAATTTGAGGTATAAGGGTGAGTGTTTTGCAAAGGTATCTAAACATTTTATTAAATTACAAATTGTATATTTAATTTCAATACACTGAAAATCAAAGAAAGTTTGAATTTCCATTAATATTTGTAAGAAAAACTAAAACATCTTTCTTGCATAAATATCCAACCTTTGTGATGTGGAAGCTCTCGGTTTACACAGAAACTGCCCTAAAGAGGTAACAATGACCTGGTCTCCATCTGTGAACCACTCAAAAGTTTGCTATCACATTTTCTGAATATAATGCCCAAGTTGTAAGAGTTATAGACAGAAAATATTTATATAGGTCAGTGATAATTTGTGATAAAAATGCAAAAATTTGTGAAAGGGTACAAAAATATTTAAGTCATTGGATTTTCCAATGAGCATCAATAATCAGGATGTGGAGAAGCCACAAAGCCAAGAAAAACATTGAAGGAGCTAGAGCTCCTCAAGAGCTCTGCATAAAACTTCCCTCTGCTGAAAGAAGCTGCTACTCAAAAAGTACTTTCTGAAAGCATGACAGACCAATCTGCAATGTGGGAAACTGTTTTATAATCAGACGAGACCAAGACAGTGCTTTGTGTTGTGGCCAAAAAGCTCTATGTGTGGCGTGAACCTAACACTGCCATGACTAAACTCTTACATCTCTAATGTATGGTGGTGATAGCATCATGCTGTGGGGATGCTTTTCATCAGCAGCAACTGTGCATCTTGTTAAAATGTAATTACACAAAATGTATTTCCATAATATAAACATGAAACCAATATCCCCATTCCATAATTTATTATTCTGCCACAGAACAGGGTTTTAAAATATCACCCAGAATGACGTGTCAATGTACAGTACAGTAATTTTATTCAGTAATAAGTAAGTAATGTAATTCAGTAAAATGTGATAATTGGTCAGGTTTTAATAATTTCACAAGGCACTAAATAATTTCATATAATGTGGAAATGTCGCAGTTACTATCACTTTGTAATCATATAAATGATTTCATCACTCTCTATAAAAGAGAATCAATAATTACAATTTTCTACATGTTAACTGCCAGCATCTGGGGGAAAAAGTTATGGAACACTATCTGCAGGATACTTACGATAAGCATGCAATAGGATAAAACAGATTGTGTTTGTTGAACAGTGAGTCACAAGTGATTAGAGAGTTCAATTTGATAAGGGCAATGCAGTAAAAAAAATTTGTTTCTTCAACTCTTTACACACAACTTCCACCATGCTCACGCCATCCTGCCAACTGGCATTTGCTTTAAAAGGCCACTTGCCAGGCATATAAAAGTTGTTTACATTCATTTAAACAGACTGTATGGTAGATTGTTACTGTTTTAATTTATGCCTAAAGCCAATATGGCCATAATGCGCAATAGCCTGATCTGTAGAGAATGTTTGTAGTTTCATCACCAACATGATCTCTGTGTCACATTCAACATTTGTCCAGGAGGAGACTTATGTGGGCGAAATGAAAGCAAATGTTTATCGGTGAAGTCAATTAAATAAATGTCTACAGGTTTAGGGTTAGGTTTAAGATTGCAGGTAGATACTAAGTTTAGGGTTTGTTATTCTGAATGGTCAAGAGGGTTAGGTGGTAAAGTTATGGTTAGGTATTCATTCTGGATGGTGTAACAGGGCAAGACAGGGAACCCAGCAAATGGACTGTGTTCAAGGGCCCTGTTTTGCAGCCCCAGGCCATATGGTTCTCCCTGGGGCATCAGCCCCAACGCAGATACAAGAGAGGGTGCATTCACATCACATTTACCCTTCCCAGATCAGGCCACGCCCCACCGGGGCAGACTGTAGATAGGTGGCTCATCAGGCGGCTCTCTGAATGCTACGTCCTACCCCTGGCTGGTAGGAAATCTGCCAGGTTCTCCTACCTCTACAACGCTGCGTCCCTGACAGGCAGCAGTCGCCGGCAGGAGCTGGATTGAGCTCAAAGTTGCTGTGCTTAGAACACTGTAAAAAGGAGAACTGGAGAAAAAAAGGCCACCCCTTCTGTCTCGAGCCTGGGGCTATGCCCACATCCTCCACCAGTGTAACACGGCAAGACACAGGGAACAGACACACTGACAGTATTCTGGGCCGTGGATGGCATTTATTAACAATAAGTAGAACTAATGGAAGCAAAACTGATCAGAAAC
Source organism: Esox lucius (assembly GCF_011004845.1). Taxonomy (NCBI): domain Eukaryota; kingdom Metazoa; phylum Chordata; class Actinopteri; order Esociformes; family Esocidae; genus Esox; species Esox lucius. The sequence continues at coordinate 28,405,874 of NC_047575.1, forward strand.
CCAGGGACAGGGATCAGCATCCCACTCTTTTGTCTTCCACTCTCTGCTGACCCGAGCTACTTTCCTAGAGGCTGTTTTAGATCCCCCTGATGAGGCCTGATCGGGGGCAGATGTGCCTCGTCAAAGGGTGGCAGCCATGCTGCGTTTAAAGACAGCAACTGGGCAGTGTTGATGGGCCCTGTTTCAGAGACTTGTTTGAACGAACGCCCAAAACACAGACAGGCCACAAGCATCAACAGCATCATAGCGCATCTGGTTGAATGTTTCTGTTTCTATTTCTTTCATGTTTACACACAGCAATGATGGTAAAAGGAGATGATATCTGTGCAGAAGATTGTATGTGTATGTGTACTTCTGGACTAATGAAAAGTCAAAATGTGTGCATTTGTGTTATTTTGCTGACCATGCCAATGTTGTTGCATTCTAGAAACTTCAAAATAAGATAATGACATATCTATATATTGCAGGGTTAATTTTTTGAAAATCTGAGAAGCAAGATTGGCTAGACAAAGTATAAATTACTACTGGACAGTGCAAGACATCTGATTGGAACTGGACTACCCATCCAGAGGGACAGAAGGATAGAGAGGCAGAAAAAAAAGCCTTCAGTAAAAGGGGTTATTTTAGCTTGACTACACAATCAGAGAGAAGGATGGAAAGAGAACAAGTGAGTGACAGGAACACAAAGGAAAGAGGAAGCCTTTGTTTTCTCTTGAGACAGGGTGATTTAGTCAACACAGTAATTGTACTGAGATTTTTAGGAGCGGGGTGGTTGGAGACAAAGGGGAGGGTGTGGGTGGAAATAGTTCAATCTGATTGCAGTCTTTATAGGATACTGTAAATATTATTCTTAGTGTAGAAATCCCCTCTGATCATTGCAAGTCGTTAGGGCAAATTAATTTGAATCCACTCCATGCTGTTGTTTGAGCTAATGTGTCTAACTTAATGCGGGGGGCTAACAATACATAATTACCCAACATTATGAGCTTCCCTTCAGTTTGATTCTGCCATGTTTAATAAGTAGGCCTCAAATAGTCATTTATAGAACTCAGCCAAAATAGTCTATCATATTATAACACTGATAATAATGCATCAAAATAGTCTTGTTCTTATGTAACAAACATCAACAAAATATGTACTTTCTACCAGAGTTGGTGACTCAAGTTGCACTTAAGTCCCCAAATAAATTGGCATGTCACTTGACTTGCAATCTGTTAAAAAAAAACTTGAGACTTGACATGTAGTCACTGTAGTCCCTTGGAAAGTAAATATAGAATACCAAAAACCATGGAAAAGTCTGACTGCTCCAGCAATTAAAATTGAAAATCACCTTGGTAATGTTAGCGACAGTGCATCTTTTCCATTTGTAATAGCATTTGGCTCGAAAGGTTTTAAAATTGCAAGGGGCAAAAAAAATGCTTGCTGCTAAACCTGTGGCACAGCCATCAGAGATGCAGCGAGCACAACGTCAAACTTCTTGCGCCACTTAAAGGGAGAGACTTAGCAAATTCAACCATGGAAATGTCATGGAAGGAGGAGGGTGTAGCTTTCAAAATGGCAGTTTTATTTTAATTACAAACTCAAACGCCAATTGGCGTAGGCATTTGGCGGTTCTGGTGTTATATAGTACCCGCAAAACACCAGTCTCAATGTCAACAGTTAAAGGGTGACTCCAGGATGCTACCATAAAGTAATATAAATCTGGTAAACATATGTGCCAGATCTTTGGCCAGTTTGTTGCAAATATAAGGCAAACTCATATTTTACTACTTGTACATCTGGCACACAATTATGGAAACTTGAGGCCAGTTGATTGCAGCGATCTTTGCATATGGATATGCAAATATGTGAAAAGCATCAGGCTTTTCTTACATTACTGAAAAAACTGTACTGAATGATAACTTAGTTCTCAAAAACATACTATGATGCTATTATCATTGTATCCAATATTACACATTTCAGGTATTTAGGGCCTGGACGGGCACTTTATTAATATAAGCAGAAGTGGGAGAAGGCGAGTTAAAAAAGAAAAAAAATTAAAAATATAATAACGGGAAGTAAAATTGGTGGTGGTTGAAAATGGTCCAAATTGTCCCAATTTTCCTCTCCTTAGCAAAGTTTTTTTGCAAAACTCTTTAGCAAAGGAAGCGAGCCAAATAACACATTTTGGCATGCACTAAACATGTATCTCTTTTAATTTTGCTGTGATTTTTCCTGGCAAATTGATTGAGAACCAATTCAGCAAACACCTGGGGGAATGTTACAGGGAGGAGGAGCAATTAGGTTTAACTGTCATGTTCAGGGATAGAACAATATAGCTTTCACCTTGGCAGTAGGGGGATTAGAACTAGGGTCCTTTCTGGCACCAATCAGATGGCCTAACCACGTGGCCAATGTGCCACCCCAATCTTTAACCTCTCCTTGGTACCAATCTCATAAATATTTTTCCTTCAATATTTTGGGTTGTGTCGTTTTGTTATGATTATTGTATATTTTCCACAGTATTAACACAAGGACAGCCAAATGCCTACGTGAATTGACGTTTGAGTTTGTATTTAAAATACATTTTGAAAGCTACACCCTCCTCCTTCCATGACTTTTCCTAAATAGGCATACACTCACCTAAAGAATTATTAGGAACACCATACTACTACTGTGTTTGACCCCCTTTCGCCTTCAGAACTGCCTTAATTCTATGTGGCATTGATTCAACAAGGTGCTGAAAGCATTCTTTAGAAATGTTGGCCCATATTGATAGGATAGCATCTTGCAGTTAATGGAGATTTGTGGGATGCACATCCAGGGCACGAAGCTCCCGTTCCACCACATCCCAAAGATGCTCTATTGGGTTGAGATCTGGTGATTGTGGGGGCCATTTCAGTACAGTGAACTCATTGTCATGTACAAGAAACCCATTTGAAATGATTTGAGCTTTGTGACATGGTTCATTATCCTGCTGGAAGTAGCCATCAGAGGATGGGTACATGGTGGTCATAAAGGGATGGACATGGTCAGGAACAATGCTCAGGTAGGCCGTGGCATTTAAACGATACCCAATTGTCACTAAGGGTCCTAAAGTGTGCCAAGAAAACATCCCCCACACCATTACACCACCACCACCAGCCTGCACAGTGGTAACAAGGCATGATGGATCCATGTTCTCATTCTGTTTACGCCAAATTCTGACTCTACCATCTGAATGTCTCAACAGAAATCGAGACTCATCAGACCAGGCAACATTCTTCCAGTCTTCAATTGTCCAATTTTGGTGAGCTCGTGCAAATTGTAGCCTCTTTTTCCTATTTGTAGTGGAGATGAGTGGTACCCGGTGGGGTCTTCTGCTGTTGTAGCCCATCCGCCTCAAGGTTGTGCGTGTTGTGGCTTCACAAATGCTTTGCTGCATACCTCGGTTGTAACGAGTGGTTATTTCAGTCAAGGTTGCTCTTTTATCAGCTTGAATCAGTCGGCCCATTCTCCTCTGACCTCTAGCATCAACAAGGCATTTTCGCCCACAGGACTGCCGCATACTGGATGTTTTTCCCTTTTCACACCATTCTTTGTAAACCCTAGAAATGGTTGTGCGTAAAAATCCCAGTAACTGAGCAGATTATGAAATACTCAGACCGGCCCGTCTGGCATCAACAACCATGCCATGCTCAAAATTGCTTAAATCACCTTTCTTTCCCATTCTGACATTCAGTGTGGAGTTCAGGAGATTGTCTTGACCAGGACCACACCCCTAAATGCATAGAAGCAACTGCCATGTGATTGGTTGATTAGATAATGAGAAATTATCTAATCAACCAATGAGAAATTTAACAGATGTTCCTAATAATCCTTTAGGTGAGTGTATATTACATTGTTCAGAATTCTAAACAAACATTTTCAGACTTATATCGCCAATAGCCCACGGCACTTTGCGTTGGTACCTAAATCACTGAATGCATTACGTCAATGGATGAATGCGCAAGACTCACAGATTAATGTGTAGGCCATTATTCAAATGTAAATTGTAAATGTAAATAATTATTCACAAAACAAAAAAACAGACATTCTTCAGTAATCACCAATTTAACAAACTTATGACACTGTTACTGTTTTAATATTAGGACTAGGAGAGAAAGAGAAACTAAATCGCACACACATCCTATCTTGGAATTTTCTCTAGGCTACTTACTGAGGATTTATATTCTACAAATCCATTAGGCTAAATAATTAATCACAAAACGAAATACCAACGATATTATTTACCACTAGAGCTATGCATTAGCGTTGAAATAAACTCGATAGCCCCTCTAGAATGCCCGGGAGAGACCTGCAAAGATGCACTGCGATCAACCTAACCGACTCTTGAAAATACTTGGTCAAACTAGCCATTCGTAATAATTGTGCGTCTGGCTACACCGTTATATATGTGGTAGCGCTCTGATTTACAGTCTGATTTACAAGGCGCTAGACTTACTTGTGGACGTACGCAACTAGGCATACCGTGTGTCTTGCTCAATAGGTTGACTATTTAGTATTTCGAGATACATTAATGCATTAAACATTTCTGAAAATGCGATTTAATAACAAAATATTTCAGTGTTTATAGATCTAATCCGGACTTCTTTTGAAAAAAAATATGAATGTCCTCTTGGGGATTTATTTGATGCTACACCACAGACTAATTTGTTACTATAAGTCATTAATTTCAGTTGATTTGTGTTCAGTCAGATATCCTCTATACACACACAACACAACACTTATAGAGACGTTTTACTCTATGACTTTGGATAAGTTAATATTTAAATATATAATGAATCTCTATGGGGATGTTAATGCTGCAACATTTAAAGCTGCATTAAAGGCACAATTCCTATAATTAGTTAATGAATCCACTTGAATTATGTTAAGGAATGTCTCCTTCATATGTACACAACATATGAATAATTTTTACTGTAGCATTTTTGAGAAAATGTAATTTAAAGTTATTGTGCATCTCTATAGTATGCCACACGTAAATCTACATTACAGGCTCAATTTCTGTAATTATTTGATGATTCTACTTGATTTGAGTTAAGGTAGGTCCCCTCTATATGTACACCACATAGAGAATTTTTACTGTATCATTGTTGAGAAATTTATATTTAAATATAATGCATCTCTATGGTGACTGGAATGCAGCAACACTTAGCTACAGTAAACACTAAATTCCCATAATTAGTTAACGGTTCTACTTGATTTGAGTTAAGGTATGTCCCCTCTATGTGGATACCACGTAGAGCAATATTACTGTAGCATTTTGGAAAATTCACATTTATGCATCTCTATGGCAACTTGAATGCTGCTACATTATATGCTCAAATCCCATAATTAGTTAATGATTCTATATTATATGAGTTAAGGTAGGTCCCCTCTATGTGTACACCACAAATAAAGACATTTTACAGTAGCATTTTGGAGAAAGTCAAATTGAAAGGTATGATTCATCTCAATGGAGACATGAATGCTGTGACATTTAAAGCTACAGTAAATGGTCAAATCCCATAATTAGTTAATGATTTGCCTTGATTTGAGTTTAAATCGGTCCCCTCAATGTGTCCACCACATATAGAGCAATTTTACTGTAGCATTTTGAAGAAATTCACATTTAATGTATATCTATGGCAACTTGAATGTTGCTGTAAAGCTACAATATACAGTGGGAAGAACACTGCCGATTTTGCAGGTTTTTCCCACTTACAAAGCATGTAGAAGTCTGTAATTTTTATCATAGGTACTCTTCAACTGTGAGTGACGGAATCTATAAAAAAAAATCCAGAAAATCACATTGTATGATTTTTAAATAATTAATTTGCATTAATTAATTTACATAAGTATACATCAGAAAAGCAGAACTTAATATTTGGTACAGAAACCTTTGTTTGCAATTACAGAGATCATACGTTTCCTATAGTTCTTGACCAGGTTTGCACACACTGCAGCATGGATTTTGGCCCACTCCTTCATACAGACCTCCAGATCTTTCAGGTTTCGGGGCTGTCTCTGGGTAATACGGATTTTCAGCTCCCTCCAAAGATTTTCTATTGAGTTCAGGTCTGGAGACTGGCTAGGCCACTCCAGGACCTTGAGATGCTTCTTACAGAGCCACTACTTAGTTGCCCTGGCTGTGTGTTTCGGGTCGTTGTAATGCTGGAAGACCCAGCCACAACCCATCTTCAATGCTCTTACTGAGAGAAGGAGGTTGTTGGCCAAGATCTCTCGGTACATGGCCCCATCCATCCTCCCCTCAATACAGTGCAGTCGTCCTGTCCCCTTTGCAGAAAAGCATCCCCAAAGAATGATGTTTCCACCTCCATGCTTCACGGTTGGGATGGTGTTCTTGGGGTGGTACTCATCCTTCTTCTTCTTCCAAACATGGCGAGTGGAGTTTAGACCAAAAAGCTCTATTTTTGTCTCATCAGACCACATGACCTTCTCCCATTTCTCCTCTGGATCATCCAGATGATCATTGGGAAACTTCAGATGGGCATGGACATGCGTTGGCTTGAGCAGGGGACCTTGCGTGCACTGCAGGATTTTAATCCATGACTGCGTAGTGTGTCACTAATGGTTTTCTTTGAGACTGTGGTCCCAGCTCTTTTCAGGTCATTGACCAGGTCCTGCCGTGTAGTTCTGGGCTGATCCCTCACCTTCATCATGATCATTGATGCCCCACGAGGTGAGATCTTGCATGGAGCCCCAGACCGAGGGAGATTAACCATCATCTTGAACTTCTTCCATTTTCTAATAATTGCGCCAACAGTTGTTGCCTTCTCACCAAGTTGCTTGCTTATTGTCCTGTAGCCCATCCCAGCCTTGGGCAGGTCTACAATTTTGTCCCTGATGTCCTTACATAGCTCTCTTGTCTTGGCCATTGTGGAGAGGGCGAGTGTGTGGACAGGTGTTTTTTATACAGGTAACGAGTTCAAACAGGTGCAGTTAATACAGGTAATGAGTGGAGAAAAGGAGGGCTTCTTAAAGAAAAACTAACAGGTCTGTGAGAGCTGGAATTCTTACTGGTTGGTAGGTCATCAAATACTTATGCCATGCAATAAAATGCATATTATTTATTTAAAAATCATACAATGTGATTTTCTGGATTTTTGTTTTATAAAGATTACAGACCTCTACATGCTTTGTAAGTAGGAAAACCTGTAAAATCAGCAGTGTATCAAATACTTGTTCTCCCCACTGTATGCCCAAATCCCATATTTAGTTAACAATTCTATTTGATATGACTTGTAAGTCCCCTCTATGCGTACTCCACATATAAAGACCTTTTACTGTAGCATTTTTTAGAAATGTACTATACATGGAAAACTATAAGGTGTCTCCATGGAGATGTAAATGCTCCTACATTTAAAGCTACAGTAAATGGTCAAACCCCTTAATTAGTTAATGATTTGACTTGATTTGAGTTAAGGTAGGTGTCATCTATGTGTACACCACATTTAGAGCAATTTTACTGTAGCATCTTGGAGAAATGTACATTGATAGGTATAATGCAGCTCTATTGTGACTTGAATGCAGCTACACTTAAAGCTACATTACAGACTCAATTCCAAAAATTTCTTGATGATTCTACATGCTTTAAGTTAAGGCTGATATCCTCTGTGTGTACACCACACATAGAGCAATTTCATTGTAGCATTTTGTAAGAAATTCCCATTTAATGCATCCCTATGGCAACTTGAATGCTGCTACAGTACATTAGAAGGAACTGTAAATGCTCAAATCCCATAATTAGTTAATGAATCCACTCTGTTAAGTAAGGACTCCTTCACATGTACAACACATATTGAGCAATTTTATTGTCGCATTTTGGAGAAGTTAACATTCAAAGATATATTGAATCTCTATTAAGTCAAACCAAGTAGAATCCTTAACTAACTATGTTTTTTGAGCATTTACTGTAGCAGCATTCATGTCTCCATAGACACCTTATAACTTTCTATGTAAATGTAACCAAAAGGCTTCATTGAAATGTCTTCATATGTGATGTACACATTGAGGGGACATACCTTAACTCATATCAAGTGGAATCATTAACTAATTATGGGGATTGAGGCTGTAAAGTGGCTTTAAGTGTGACAGCACCAACATCTCCATAGAGATGCACTCTACCTTTGAATGCACATTTCTCAGAAATGCTACAGTAGAAATTGTCTTTGTGTTGGACATGTAGAAGGTACGTACCTTAACTCTAATCAAGTGGAATGGTTAACTAATTATGGGATTTGAGGCTGTAATGTGCTTTAAATGTGACAGCACCAACGTCTCCATAGAGATGCAATATACCTTTCAATTTCTCCAAAATGCTACAGGAAAATTTCTTTTTATGCAGTGGTAACATAGAGGGGACCTACCTTAACTAAAATCAAGTGGAATGGTTAACTAATTATGGAAATCGGGGCTATCAGATAAAAACTATATAAAAACAAAAAAAAGTCTTACTATCTTCAGAAATTTTTATTGCATTAATGTATCTTGAAAAACTAAAATTTGATCCAATAGAGCAAGACACGCAAATGTCTTGCAAAGCAGACTGCTTTTCATAGCCCTTTCACAAATACTATGGTATAGCCGTGCACACAATTATTCAGAGTGGTTGACCGCAGTCAAAGAAACACCGTTTTCATTGCCTATTCATTTTGGACCTTGTCCTTTTCTAATAGCTCTTCTAGGTTCTTTCGATAACTTATTCATGTAAACTATAGAAAAATCTTATATGTCAGTTATCTCAGAGACTAGAGCTATGCTATCCTTCAAATCAACTCAATAGCCCCACTAGAAACTCCCAGGAGAGACCTGCAAAGACGTGCCATTCACGTAGCCTATTAGTTTTGAACCTCGACTTTTTCTAATAACTTCTCTTGGTTTTTTAAAACGTATTCATGTCAACTATAGACAATTCATGTCACCTATAGATTGGCTGTGTAATTTTTATATATTTTTTTTACATTTGTAGGGCCTAATAAACTAACTAAAATACTATAGCCTGTGTACTTAGAAATAATAATTCTATTTATTCTTTTTCTTTTTTTTTTTGAATAGACCTTCAATACAAACATATTTTAGTAATTTTTTCAAATTCATTAACCATTTAAAACACACATTCTGTAATTCATTATTTTTGCTGTTCCGCATAAGCAGAGCCGGCTTTGAAGAGAGAATGTCTTTGACTGACTGAAACTTGAAACTGTGTACGGTTATATTGTGGTGGGTTCTGGCAAGCAAACGTTCATCTCTAGTCTCGCTTGCAATTGCTCAAATCTTATAATTATTCCTATGAAGTTAGTAGATACTAGTAACCCTATTACTGGCTAATAAGCTGTTAAAACGGCCAGTGGCAAAAGCAATACAGTTCATAGACGCTATTTGTGGTGGAGGTAAACTTAATAAGAAACATTAGTCAGTTTAACACAATCCTCAATGGAGTCTAGCGACTGCTGAAACGTGTAATGCAATGGCGTAGTGGTTAAAGACAGTGCCTCTCATGCCTATTGATAGCTACAACATTTATTAATTATTTCTGGTAGATTCCACGATTCTCTCGTCTTTTCACTTGATGAAAAAGTTAGTTATTGTCGCCTTTATTGATAGTTATTGTATAAACATCATTCACCAATGAAAGAAAAAAAGGATTTTGCTTTGGCAGACTCGCTAGCAATTGCTCAAATTCTTATGACAATTCCAGTAAGTTAGTAGATACCGGTAAAGCTTATTACTGGCTAATACGCTGTTAAAACGGCCAGTGGCAAACGCAATACTTAGCTGCTATTTGTGGTGGAGGTAAACTTAGTAAGAAACGTTAGTCAGTTTGAATATATCAGTGTCATTCACTAATGGCCAATTAACTATTAAAACGGCCAGTGGCAAAAAAGGATTTGTTCGGGATAGAGACATGAGGCTATAGAGACACCTGGCAACTGTACGGCTCTGTGGTGTAGTGGTTTACGACACAGCCTTCTCGAGGTGGTAACATATTCTATTGCGGGCTGGCTGAACTAGGCTTGACTGGTTTCTTGTTTTGACTATTCTGCTGTATATAGGTTGATGACAACCCGGTAGATTAACTTATGCTCTGGCTGGATGCTGCGTAGGTGAATGTGCATGCTAATTTGACGAAAAACGTTATTGTTTGTTTGAAAGGCTAAAAAATAAAGATTTGAATGTAGGGAGGGGAGCAATGAGCCAAAGAGGACAAGATAGCAGTCAGGAAATCAAGCCCAGTGGTTTTGATTATCTTCCTCAATTAGCTTTTCTGTTTGCTGAGATTGGGAATACTGTACCAATACTAAACACCAAGCACCAATTAAATGCAGACATAATCATTTAGACTCAACAGCATGCTAGAACACAACCAGGATAAAAAAGTAGAAGGGGAGCGTTGCATCTTGTCCATTGACAAACAGGATTGAAAAATTTAAATATTTACTATTTGGAAGACACAGGTGTTCCAGAAATTGATGGTATAGTGCTGATATATCTGTGTTGGGTGGTCCCCAGCTGTGGAAACAATTAAGTGACTGTGGTGGCAACATCGGCAAGCTGCAGAAACAAACAGCTGGTGAGATGCTGGGATTACATTGGTAGAAACATGTGATACATTCATATGGACTATCTGGGGCCTTCTAACTGTACAGCTGTGTCAATTGTTGGTTTGGGTTACAGAGTATGCTTAAGACTATGAAATGCATAATCTACCACAGAGTTAGTCAAATGAAGGCAACTTTTTAGCCTGTTGTATTTTGTCAGCCACAGTGAAGGCTGGACATTTGGCAACAGATGTTCAAATTTAAATGGTCAAATGTGACATGGTGTCTCAAGGTCACTTTAAATTTGAGCCTGTTTAGGCAAATGTTCCTATTTTGCATTTTAAGGGTGACAGAAGCTTTTGATGGTATGAATGACAACTAATGTATCTGCATTCACGTGAAAGTAATTGGTTGGTTAAAAAAAGTTCAATGTCACTGCATCTTTGACAGATGTTTTCAAGTGCTGCTCTTTGGAGACTATATTTGTTCTCTTTCTATGAGTGGGCAATTCCAAGGGAAGTACAACGTTAGCATCAATTAAAGTGATCCAGTGAACAGCACATACGACAGAGGTGAGATGCTGTAAATCGTAGGCACTGTAAAATCCTACTTTTTGGTAGATAAATTCACCTTATGTAGGATAATCTTTAAGCTTTTTAGTTACTGCTGTTATTAAGGTTTATTCGGTTTGTATTTGACGTTACCATTTACAGCAGTTTGACCTATAGGTGGACCAGTGGCTATCTATTTGTTAATTGTTGGTGTAAATGGTGTACCACCTAAATTGCAGTTTTCCATTCTAAGAATTACATCTCTGGTATTTGACCACAAACATTTTACCCATCTGTATTCAAGAACCTGCTGTCTCAAGCAGAGGCATCAAAATAAGCAAAAAACATATTTCAACATGAAGAAAATAAATATTTGCAACCGTAGAAGTTTACACAATTGGAAATTATTAAAGGGATATTGATGTATTTGGATATGTTAGTCCTCATTTTCCAGCCTGGATAGTCTTTTCCACAGTCAGACAGTTGTTTTGGTCAAAGTTATATTTCTGAGATTTCTAGTTGGTTGCACAAGCCATATACTGCAGTAGACAGATTTATACCAAAACATGCTCTAAGCCATCTCCACATAAAATAAAAAAATGAAAGGTTTTCAGGGGGCCTTTTGATAAAAAAAAGTTTACACATCAGTAGCATTTGAATTAAACAGACTAACTACTTCAGCAGTGGTGTGTTCAGTGTTCTTTCTCTCATTGACAAAATGGAGTAGGTATGTAATCTCTTGCTTGTCTACACAGGCTGTGTGGCTGCACATACTGAAATACAGATTAAATGGTGTAGTGCTCAAAAGTGACATCAACAGTGTACTAGCCTTGAGAACCAGGCTCTGTGGAATTTTTTAGGTTTACATGGCTATGTGAGACCACTTTAGCAGTGTGCAGATTTAGAAATGAGCTACGGGACAAGGGGAAAGCTGGAAGTAAATACAGTTGAGTGATTTACATTTATGATCGTAATAGTCGAAATAGCTAAATGTTTTACAAAAGGTTTTTGCATTGACATACCTTCATAGACCCCAAAGACATGAGATGGGTGAAGCATTTATTTTGTGTCTAACAGCTACGTTAAATGGCTCGTGCAGACCAATAGACAGCCAAATAAATCTCAAAAACTGAACTTTTACAAAACAACTGTGTGGATGATGCTTCATCACTAAATGTGAGTTAAAATTTGTAATGTTACAGCAGAGGACACGTGAAATTCTTAATTAAACTGGATATAAATGTAAGATTGAGTGTGGCCATATACACTGCTCAAATAATTAAGGGAAGACTTAAATCACACGCCAGGTCTCGATGAAGGAAATATATTACAGATCAAAATCTTTACTGTACATTGTGTAATTCGTTGAGAACAAAATTACATAATAACGGTCAATGGAAACAAAAATCACCAACCGACTGTTGGCTGGATTCATAGTCACACCAAAAATCTAAGTAAATTATTGAAAACACAACTTGGGAATTTTATCACGGAAAGACTCAGTAGTGGGAAAGGCCCCCACGTGCCTGTATGCACTTCGACAACGTCTGGGCATGCTCCTGATGAGACGACGGATGATGTCCTGGGGGATCTCCTCCCAGGCCTGGATCAGGGCATCAGTGAGCTCCTGGACAGTCTGTGACACTACTTGGTGGCATTGGATGCACCGATACATAACGTCCCAGAGGTTCTCAATTGGATTGAGGTCTGGCCAGTCAGTGGCATCAATGCCTTCGCCATCCAGGAACTGCCTACACCCTCTGGCCACATTTCCCTTCACCAAGAGAAACCCAGCATACTGCAGCAGCGTACGTTCTGACGATGGGTCTGAGGATTTCATCCTGGTACTTAACAGCAGTCAGGGTACCATTGGCTAGCATGTGGTGGTCTGTGCGACCCTCCAAGGATATGCCTCCCCAGACCATCACTGACCCACTGCCCAACCGGTCATGCTGGATGATGTTGCAGGCAGCATAACGTTCACCACGGCATCTCCAGACTCTTTCACGTCTGTTACACGCACTCAGTGTGAACCTGCCCTCACCTGTGAAGAAAACAGGGCACCATTGGCGGACCTGTCAATTCTAGTGTTCTCTGGTAAATGCCAGTCGAGCTGCACGGTGCTGGGCTGTGATCACAGGTCCCACTAGAGGACATCAGGCCCTGACTACAGCCCTGTCCAGCTCTCCTCGTGTAATGGCCCGTCTCCTGGTATTTCTTCCATGCTCTTGAGACTGTACTGGGAGACACAGCAAACTGCATGTATGTATGTGCCATTCTGGAGGAGCTGGACTACCTGTGCAACCTGAATGGGCTGCAGGTACCGCCTCATGTTACCAGTAGTGACCTATTTTCACTTTCATTTGCACTAAAACAGGTGACATTGATTCACAGTTGCTTTTGCTTCCTAACTTGACAGATTGATATCCTGCAGGTTTAATTGACTTGGTGTTATGCTGTGATGATTACATGTTCCCTTAATTTTGCTATGTTGTTTACACATACCTTATTGCAACAATGTTTTGTTTACTTTCATTTCTGAAACAAAAAATGTTTTGTTTTGGTAACATTACTCAAATATTTGTGTGTTGTTGTTTGGACTAAAATGTCTAAACTTAAGATATGCGGTAGCTTATTTTTGTGATGAAGTGTGGATTCTTTGAAGTGTTTAATGGTGTTTCATCACAGATGAAAAGGGGATCTGTCTCTAGTTGTCTTATCAAATGAACATTTCTTTTCTGTCTAGTTTAGGATCTTCAATCTGTTTTATTTATCACTCAGTAAATCAGCCATGTGAATCCATTTGCAGCCTATCGTAAGGCCTATCGTAAGGCATTATAACGGCCATATTGTCATGTGCAATGCACTAGTAATCTGGAGCAGAGAATACAGTAGCTAAACTGACACGCTGTTGAGATGCTGGATATGTGGAAAAAATATGGCAAACAATAAAAAAATTATAATTTAGCAAAAGTGACTTAAGTACAGGGACATTTTTCCCATGTTCAAAATTTTTCCCATGCTCAACCATAGCAAGCATTTACTTAGTTTTTTTAATAGTTTGTTGTTAGTATGAATCTGTAGGGCATCAACAGACGGTAATGCAAACAATCCAAATGAAGTGTAACCAACAACTTTATTCACCACGATTTAACCTCTAAGTGGTCCATCAGTAAAATCTTGTTATCTTGTAGTAACACATCTTAGTTACATATTCTGAAAATGGTTTCAAGGATGTCATATGCCCCTGATTTTGTAGTATAGGTGGGGGCAAAAGCACTACTTTCCCCCTAGTTCAAGTGAATGCAAGCAATTCTGATGGCTGGCACATGCGTAGTACGCTCACATATTCTTACAAATGGGTGAAGAAAAGCACAAAGCCTCTGTGCTTTTGGGGCATAGTTATGTCTCTTCCTAACAATCAAAATATTTTACCCACTGGCTCTCTATTCCTGAGAGGATGTCTAGCAAAGCTAACTTGCCTATCTAGCTATAGACGTGCCATTGTCATGTCTAGAACTATTTTCTACTTTATCTTTGGAAGAAAAAAATACATTCTGTCAAATGGTAGACCAACACCTGATCTTACAGATGTACAACAGCATGAGGGACAAAAGATTACCAGAAGTTTCCAAAATGAATAGTTTTTAAAATTGGGTGACCACATTTTCAACCAATGGAACCGGGGAACCTTAGTGCCTCTGTAGTACCTGCTACCAGAAACCTTTTAAAAAACCTTTTGGTGTTGCGAGCTGAGGCGACACCAAAAAGTAACGTGAAAACATGGAAGACTTCTGATTGGACAAGAGTGACAAGAGTGACTCGGGACATTGCATAAACCATTGCATTAACCGGCGTAAACCCAGCATGCAACAAAGCAAAACAAGTTGTTCTGCTGTTAGCTGTCCAGTGTCAGAGAGTGGTTTTATGAGACGAGAACCGCGCCTCTTTGCGGGTCTGTCCCAGGAGTCCTTGCATTGAAATGGATTAATTTCAGTGCCAGTGCATAGGACCAGACTCGTAACTTAAGCGATCATATTTTCCCAAAACTCCCTTCGATTTGGACCTATGCACTGGCACTGGGGATGGTCTTACAAGGTTGTGTGATGGATGGTTGATATTGAGAGTGGATACTACTTTGACCAGTGCAATGTATGCCAGTTAGCCTATAGAAAAACCCAAAGGAGGAAAAAGATAATGTCCTTTTGTCTAAGTGAATTGGCTACAAAAACGGTATGTCTTTGAGGGTCTCTCATGGGGGGTTGTGATTGGGATAACGAGTTGGTTTCAACGCTAGTGCATAGGTCCAAATCAAGAGGAGTTTTGGGAAAATATGATAGCTTAAATTACCTTATTCTAAAGGGGAGATCTTAAAGAGTGTTCTATGATTTCAATGGTGCAATTTGGATCATCCAACAAATATAAATCTGCATATGGGTTTGCCCTATAGTCATGCCTTCTAAGCTGTTAGACACTATAGCTCAGCACCAAGATTAAAAACAAGTTATTTTTAATATCAAATCAAACAGAAGAAGCAGACCAAGCTTTCTAACCATTTTTGCAGTTTGCAATGTAAGACATGTTACTGCTTCCTCGCTACTACTGGTAAACACTGCCTTGTATACAGCAGGCTACTCTTGAGTCGGTCGGCGGTATTATAGCTGGCAATTAATAAAGCAATTATTTATATATTTTAATCGGGATGGAGGGGTTATGTAGGTTGTTTTAAATTTGTTGATGTTGAGTTGTTAAGTGTATACACTTAAATCAAACAGAACATTGCACAATTATGTAATCTTTTATACTCCTGGGCGATAATTCTATTCTTATACATTTTCACTGTTTTTCAGACAGGGTGTGTGACCATGTTATCCAGATTTAGTTTACTTTTGATTTGCCAGTTTACATTCAAAGCTTGTCAATTTAAAAGATTTCAATTGATTGATTTTTCTGTTCACTTCAGTGTTTACGTTAGTCGGCAAATGACTTTTCGCCGGTATCAAGTGTATTTGTACGATATCCTACATTGTTGTTTCAGTGTGATTCGCGTTGAAGGCATTTTTCCTGGGATGTCACTATGGGTGGGTCCAGGGTACTATCTGCTGTGGGAAACGACCTGAGGCGAGGCCTGTAGAGTCGAATCTAGCCGGTACATAGTGGTGGTAGAATTGAGGCGAGAATTGAAAAGGTATAGTAACATCACACAAATATTGGGATATTTTATTGTGAAGTCCCAGGCAATTTCCATTATTATTCTTCCAAAAAACTGCGAAATGTATCCATTATGATTTATAATACATATATGCATATTACATGAGAGTAGTATTATTAGAGTCGAATCGAGCCGGTACATAGTGGTGGTAGAATTGAGGCGAGGCGAGTAGAGATGAGCAAGTTGAGCTAGTACCATGTAGTGGAAAAGTGCCATAAGTGTACAACACGTTCATGTACACGCGCATGTATGAGCTTATGCACGCGTGTTGGTCATCGTACGTGTTTATGGTCGGTGGAGAGGGGGGAGCTGGCCCTGTTTGTTACTGTATTCACTGTGTGAATTCCTGTGTGTTTTTCCACTCCCTTGAGCTTTGATGAGAATTGTTAGAGAATTTTTCTTTGCTAAGCAGTTCTACACAGTTGTTTATTTGGCTCCGACTCATATGTGGAAATATTACAGTATTATTATTATTATTTTAATTGTGGTGAAAACCGAAGACCGAGACACCTAGCTTGAAACCGGGACAATCCTGGACAAACTGGGATGTCTGGTCACCCTTATTTAAGAACCAAGTGGCTGTGTAGTTGAACTAAAGCTAGCAGGTTCTTCTGCTTTCCTTGCCTACTATTCTCAACAGCTGAAACCATGTTGTCCAGGGCTGGCTACGCTAACAGCTATTGAAATTAGTTCAGAAGGATACGTGAATGGATTTTGTCTTAATTTAAATACGTTTACAAATAGTTTTTTTGTTTTGTTATTTTCTGCAGAAGTTTGTTCATTTACTCAGGGATTTTGTAGGTCATATTTGTTTACTGGATTCAGACTTTAGGTTTTTGGATTGTCAATGCGTCAGGCTAGTATTCTGCTTAATCGGATGTTTTGTTAAGGGCCACATGATGCATAGCATACCTGTGGGATACAGGCTCCACTGGCAAGTTTTAGATATGTTTTAAATATGTTTTGCTTTTGCAATTTTCCCCTACTTGAGCATTCAATTGCTTACTTTACTTAAATAAACATATGGAGATTGATGTAGTAAGTATTTCTTTGCATAAGGAATTGTCCAGTGCAATCTCAATATACACTCACCTAATGGATTATTAGGAACACCTGTTCAATTTCTCTTTAATGCAATTATCTAATCAACCAATCACATGGCAGTTGCTTCAATGCATTTAGGGGTGTGGTCCTGGTCAAGATAATCTCCTGAACTCCAAACTGAATGTCAGAATGGGAAAGAAAGGTGATTTAAGCAATTTTGAGCATGGCATGGTTGTTGGTGCCAGACGGGCCGGTCTGAGTATTTCACAATCTGCTCAGTTACTGGGATTTTCACGCACAACCATTTCTAGGGTTTACAAAGAATGGTGTGAAAAGGGAAAAACATCCAGTATGCGGCAGTCCTGTGGGCGAAAATGCCTTGTTGATGCTAGAGGTCAGAGGAGAATGGGCTAACTGATTCAAGCTGATAGAAGAGCAACTTTGACTGAAATAACCACTCGTTACAACCAAGGTATGCAGCAAAGCATTTGTGAAGCCACAACACGCACAACCTTGAGGCGGATGGGCTACAACAGCAGAAGACCCCACCGGGTACCACTCATCTCCACTACAAATAGGAAAAAGAGGCTACAATTTGCACGAGCTCACCAAAATTGGACAATTGAAGACTGGAAGAATGTTGCCTGGTCTGATGAGTCTCGATTTCTGTTGAGACATTCAGATGGTAGAGTCAGAATTTTGCGTAAACAGAATGAGAACATGGATCCATCATGCCTTGTTACCACTGTGCAGGCTGGTGGTGGTGGTGTAATGGTGTGGGGGATGTTTTCTTGGCACACTTTAGGCCCCTTAGTGACAATGGGGCATCGTTTAAATGCCACGGCCTACCTGAGCATTGTTCCTGACCATGTCCATCCCTTTATGACCACCATGTACCCATCCTCTGATGGCTACTTCCAGCAGGATAATGCACCATGTCACGAAGCTCAAATCATTTCAAATTGGTTTCTTGAACATGACAATGAGTTCCCTGTACTGAAATGGCTCCCACAGTCACCAGATCTCAACCCAATAGAGCATCTTTGGGATGTGGTGGAACGGGAGCTTCATGCCCTGGATGTGCATCCCACAAATCTCCATCAACTGCAAGATGCTATCCTATAAATATGGGCCAACATTTTTAAAGAATGCTTTCAGCACCTTGTTGAATCAAAGCCACGTAGAATTAAGGCAGTTCTGAAGCCGAAAGGGGGTCAAACACAGTATTAGTATGGTGTTCCTAATAATCCTTTAGGCGAGTGTATACAGGTATGGGACAATGGCAGTACAGTTCTAGTGTGTAGACTGTGTGCTAGTGGATTTCTTGTTGCCTACCCTGACTTAGACCGCACCACATGTCATTGCCAATGATGAATAAGTACACAAAGCTTTCAAATGAATCTTTAATTTAAAAGATTAGAAATTGCTTTAGTGAAACAAAGATGTATTGGTAAATAAGCAAGTTTGCAAGATTGTGTACTTTTTGGAGAGATTGTGATAAACACCATTCATTCCACACCACTTTGCGTTGTGTATTGTCCAATCACTGAGCAGTTAAAAAAACAGACTCATTTCTTACTCGTCTACATCCTTGGCCACTTCTTACGAAACTAGGAAAATGGAGCATGTAAAAATAGCTACAAAATGGTGGTTGAACAAAGGGACTATTTTGGCTTTTTTTTTTTACAGAATATATCATAAGATAGTTTGCTTTTGGGTGGATAACTGGTGTAAAGATGCCATCTTTCTCCAGAAGCCATCCTTTTTCTCATTAAGCAATCTTTTATTGGCTTGTAAAATACATAGAGATAAAAAAATAATAATCCTTATACCTTTAAAGGCCCTTAATTTGAGTAATACACTGAGAAGTGGTCATTTTTGCATTATAATTGTTTCATTAATCCATTTGTAGCAATGAATACAATAAGCCCTCACATCGGTAGTACCATTTTAGGGATTTCACTTTCTCTGCATTGTCCCCGAATAAAAATGAATAAAATCCTAACTAATAAAACCATAGATTAAGATAATGATGTAATTATAATGTGAACAGATAGGCCTGTTGTAATCCTTTGCTCATGAACCCAAGCTGATAAGAGTAGAGTCTTAAAGCTTCTCCTTGTCTATTATCATGTTGCCCTACCATGAATTTAATTCCTAAACGCCTGACTGATCAAGCTAATTTACCCACCACCCATCTCACATCTTCCCATGAATACAAAATGGCTGTCTCTGATTGCAAAAATGTTCATGATTGTAAGAACAAACAAAGTTAGTGCATCTTTCCTGTCAGGAACATATTGGAAAGACCCTACATTTTGGTGGTGGTGGTAAGAAGGTGAGAACAGGTTGAGAGCATACTTAGCCCAGTATGACCTGATATCCGTGGCTGTTTCCCAAATGTAACTCTATTTCCTATGTACCACACTATACTATTTTTGACCAGGGTCAGTCACTACTCCAATGAACTTAGTTTCCCAATACAAGTGTGAGTTTAAACATTCATAATATACATGGGGTTTCCAAAGATTTTAAGTAGTTCATTGGTGATTAATCTTTAGTACATATACACAGATTTACTGTAAAATGTGGTGTGATTGTCATGTGTAAAAATGAATAGAATGATGTGCCTGCACAGTGTTATTTTGCTGCAAAGAAATTCAATGAGACTATAGGACTATCGACTACCTGTGGACTCTTTACACACCTTTAATAATACTACTCTCATGTAATATGCATATATGTATTATAAATCATAATGGATACATTTTGCAGTTTTTTGGAAGAATAATAATGGAAATTGCCTGGGACTTCACAATAAAATATCCCAATATTTGGGTGATGTTACTATACCTTTACAATTCTAAATGTTTTGCGATATGCTCAGTATTGTGATTCAATATTGTGATATTTTCAATTCATTAGAACTTTTCTCATTTGTAATTCAGTTTTTCTCATTGATATTCATACACATTAGGACAGACAACGACAAGAAAAAAAAATCTTGAGTAAATAAATTGTAGTCAACTGCTTTC